>NW_015645076.1:2249150-2265140 GCF_001515625.1 Sinocyclocheilus rhinocerous | reverse complement strand
AAGTCATACAGTAAGTAAGTAAGTAATGTTTATTTCTATAGCACCTTTCAAGAGCAAGTGTCACAAAGTGCTTTACATCAAAATTGTAAAAAAAAAAGATTAAAAATAGACATAACAATTAAAAGAACAGATTAGACAAAAGCGAGTTTGAACAAGTGTTTTCAGCTGCTTTTTAAAAATGTCCAGGTTTGGAACGACATGAGGGTGAGTAAATGATGATAGAATTTTCATGGATGGATTATCCCTTTAAACTTATTAAAAAGGTTACAGGTCTCAGTTTTTGAAAAGAGGTCTCATCAAAATATTAGCAATTCACAAGACGTGAACCCACACTTTGGCTAGCCTATAACAACAGCAACGTAGAGGCTGATGAACAGCTAAAAAAACATTTGGTTATTGGACTGAAAGAACTGTGGGGGTGTTAAGGACAATCCATTTTCTGAGGCATTGTGAAATGTGTTCGCTCCAGCAGTTTACCTCGGTGCCTGCAGGTCAAGAGGCCTTGACGCTAACAGATACGTGCGATGCACCATTGTGCACTGGACCACTTTGATACTTACACACGATTGCGCTTGTAGAAGCTGTTCATGTGGAATCATGGGGGCGTTAAACCTTGTCATGGCCTAACGGCAGCCCTGGCATATCTGGAGCCATAATGATACAATCTCATCACTGTGACAGTTTATGCAACTGCCATTTCCCTCTGCCAGTCTCTCCATCCCTCTTCAGCTCTGCTTGTTCCCCTCACCAAAAGCGTGAGAGAAACCGCCGTTATCACATTTTCTCGCCACCTGCTTTATCAATTGTTATGTGGGAAACACGTCTGTGCATGAGGTCGCAGTTGTCATGTCACTGGCCATAATAACATCCATTACATCAGACTCAATCAGCGCGTCCCCAGAGACGGCAGCCCGTGATTAACTGGTCTGTCACCCATCATTTGACGCGCCATTTGTCAGTATCACTCTGCGGCGCGTTGGGTAGGGTAGTGCTTCAAACTGAAACATTACCGCAGAAGCCACATGCTATGAATGTTTTAGCAGACGGCGACTGCAACGCTACAACAGAAATAGAAACTGCGCCGGAGTTGAAGGCAGCCAGCCAGGCACTTGGAGCGGGAGTACAGTATGGGGGCCGTTGCTAGGTAACGCCAGAGCCCCGGTGTTTAAAAGTACGTCTGACCAAATCCACCGGTTCGGTTTGCCCCCGCCCCCTCAAACGTCAAGCTACGCCTATGGTCGTTATCCTTAAACGCTTGTTTCATGTTACATGTGCAGACTAATTTCGAGCGGTGGGAAGATACACTGAATACCTCGTTTCGTATCTCTGCTATATCAGACAGAATCGTGTATTTCACTCCAACTTGTCATATACACTAGCAGCATTTCGTTCGTGAACGAGTCCGTAGTTTTGAACGAATCGTTTTAACAGCGTTTCTAGCCTAACAGCCTGCTGCCCCCCTGTCGGTCAAAAAGTGTCCCCATATATCTTTTTTATATATACTTTTATGGTTATAAATCTTTTTTTCTTCTTCTTGTTATGTGTGAGAAACTGCTGCGTGAATGAACTACCCGAATGAATCAAACTGAATCGCGAACGAGTCGTTTGCATGATTAAAAGAGTGATTCATTCGCGACCCCTGCATTTAGTTCTGATTCTAAACAGGGCATTATTGCTTAAATACAAGGGGAAATTATTCTCAGGTCGGTGTAATGGATATCATGTATAATGATAATGATATTTATTTATCAGTAATATTTAACTGTCTGGGGCTCGTGCCCCATTAAAAAAGCTCGCCCCTACGCCTCAAGATTGACGAGCAAATAGCGATCAATTACGAACTTCATTGGTTTGACCTGCTGAACGAATACATACACCCCTTCCCCTTGACTGAACGATTAGTTGTTCTCTGAACGAGAATGGGAACGGAACTGAACAAGGTGATCTCGTTCGGAACTGAAGCACAGTTCGTTCGTGAACGAAACTAGCACGGCACCGTTTGTGTAGCCTACTCTAAAAGTCGACAAAATGAAACAAAAATAGTTCTTTGTGGTCATTTCTCGAATTTGCGGAAGTCATTCAACAGACAAAAAGACATTTGTGTTTATTTGATAAAAGATATAATATAGTCCGCACAGAACAAACTAATCTTTTTTGTTAACTAACAAAAGATTCGAGTCACTGGGATGAATCAAAATTCCCATCTCTAATATCCTCATTGCAGAAGACTATCCACATTATAATTCCTTTGGCGCCCTCTGCCTTTTTTCAAGTAATATTCACTTCGACAAGGTAGAAGTCCACTGTTAAATCAGTTGTTAAAATATTACAATTTAACAGCTCCTAGTTTGCAATTACAATCTGTTTAGAAAGCCAGCCAAAGGTCCTATACATTATGAATCATCTCTGTGCCTGGTACTTTTTAGTTTAATCCAGATATTGCAGTCTTGTAGTGCTATCAGTGTCTTCTTTGCAACACAAAACTCGCAAATTGCTGTTGACAGCACACTGAAATAATGAGTGCACACAAAGTCGTGGTCATAGCAGTTTTATTTCACACATTTCAAATAAAACAAATATAATTTCTCTTACACATTGTCTACACACACACCCACATCCAAGCACTTAAGTAACAAAAAGTAAACGTGTCAATACATAAAAATACCTTGAACAAAGAAGAGGACCATACCATTTTAATAGGTTATAATAAACTTTTTCGTTGACTTGATACATTCAGTGAATAAGTATAAAAAGTATACGAGACAACCCTCGGTGTGCAAGGATTTCTGTCAGTATGCCTGTTGGTAAAAGCAGCATTATCTGGTACAACGGCAAGTCTACCAAACCACAATTTTATACCATTATCCGTTTTATAAAGATACCGAATTAAGGTTATACGTCATTGTTCTCTTTAAAAGCTTAACTGCCCAAACACAATTTCATTATATTGGTCAGTTAGATATACTGATATATAGATATTTTCTGATGTGGACATAAAAAGAGGCTTTCTTGTAAGCCACTTTGGTAAAAAAGCATCTGCAACAAAGATACACAGGAAAATGCAAATGTAGACTTGGCATGACATGAGGGTAAAGGCATCATAACTACTCTCTTTAAAAGCCATAACAAGATAACTATAGCTTTACACCATTTATTTCCCACAACTGCTATCACTTCAGCTAAAGGCCTTACACAGGAGCACATTGAACACTCGGAATCGAAGTTTAACACCCTCAAGTAACTTTACGGTAACGTGAGAAGGTAATTACTTGTCAAAAACAGGGAGTAAATGCAATTTTTCATGTTTTCAAGAGTGAAATTTTGTGCATTTACAGATTTTTACTTAGTGACAATGCAATGTGTATTTTGTTGATTTGCAATACACTGATTATAAAGGTGTAACACAGCTTTTATGGCAGGCACTTACACTCAGAGCAAGACCCCATAGTTTAACGGCTACTAAAAGCACATAAACACCATCTGCCAAAACAATAAGTTTTTTAATCATTACATGGGACAAAATAGTGATACAACCATGACACCTTTCCCCTTGTGTTTGCCACTGACAAACTTGTCCATTACCGCTAAGCAAGAACCACATTTTCACCAGTTACCACACATTTTCAATAAAACTAGTTGTGCAGACTGCTACTCTATAAATATATTAAATATGCATTTAAGGATACAAGTGATATTAATGGCTAAAATCCATCTATGTTTGCTTTTCGAAAAAAGCAACTATTTTTAAGCAGACAAGGAAATTTATTGCTTGATGTTCTTTCTTGTTGAGGGAAAACGATGCAGAGGGCTGAGAAGATGGACAGAATGACCCTGACATTTGGTGGGGGAGAAAAAAATCACCTGCAACATGTTCCCTGAACACTGACTGTAGCAAATTGGTTCTGCCTGCAGTTCAGGCCTGGTCCATAGGTGGCGCCGGTGTACTGTGGTGCGGCTGCAAGTCTGCTGGGATCCCACAGTGGTTGAACAGTGGGGAGAGAAGGTGCTTAGTTTGGGATGTTGGTGAGGAGGGCGAGGATGTGGGTATGGAGCGAGTGACAGGCACAGTCTGAGGCAAAGCGGAGAGGGCCGAACTGGGCTGACAGAGGGCCGAGGACACGGGGGTCATTGGCGTTGAGAGGGCTGTGGACATCAGCAGGCCATCCGAAGCAATAAGGCTGTGAAATTGAGAGGAGTTGTTGAGGGAGAGGGCGAGAATGCCCCAGGAGCCATGAGAGATGTCCTCGTCCTTTCCAAGCGGCAGATTGCTCAGATTCACTTTGGAGTTATCCATCTTCGCTACGAAATGAGGTTGTCTCTGTGGGTATGTGCTGTCTGTGAGTTGCCCCACAGAGGATGGAGGAGTGAGAGGGGGTTGTGGTGATGGAGGTGATGGGGGGAAAGCATCTTCAGAGGTGGGGAGCAGACTGGGGTCCAGCTCCAGGCTGGAGAGAGTCTCAGCAGATAGCCGTCCACTCAGTAGATCCACAACTCCCCCCGACATGCTACGACAATCTATCGCTTCTACGGGACCAAGCTCAGCCATTCCGCTTAGACATGCAAGGGATTCTGGGTATGAGCCCATGGCCTGCAGAACGCGAACCAATTCTTCGGCTTCCTCAGAGGTGGGCAACAGCTCACTATTCTTGCCTACATGACAAACAAACATGAATTATAGAATACCAAATTACTGTAAACAGATCGACAAAGCAAGGAAAGTAAGTATTACCAGAAAACAATATAAAAACAGATATTATATAAGGTTGGGTAAAAAATATAAATTTTCCAATTAGATATCAATTCTTAAAATTCCAACGTCAAAGTTTTACTATATGCCAGTGTTTCCTGCAGCCCCACAGCAAAAGACATCTTATTTATTATGTTTGCAGTCAAACCTTAAAATATGGAGCCTTAAAAAGAAGTCTTTTATCCAGAAAGGACACACTGAACTAATCAAAAGCAGTGGCAATTAAGATATTCAGGTAACACTTCACAGTAAGGTTCATTAGTTAACTACTTTAGTTAAAGGTGCAATAGGTGATTGTCTTCAGAAACATTTTTTGTTATGCTGGTTGAAAGTCTCCACATTAAATCCGTTGAAGTTTACTTCACTTCGGAACATGGGCTGGAATTGGGAACCTGATGTAGCCTATTGTAGTAATGTTGTCTCTGGTCTGTGAGTGTAAATGCGTTCAGGGGGCGTGGCTTTGGACGGCGATTGCAGGGAGGGTGGGACGTTCGCTTTCAGTGCTATCAGGCTAAAGTTAGCATTTTCCAAGATCTCCTATTGCACCTTTAACATGAACTAAGCATGAACTATACTTATACAGCATCTGTTAATCTAGTTAATTTCAACATTTACTAATGCATTATTAAAATCAAAAGCTGCGCTTGTTAAGATTAGTTAATGTGCTGTGAACTAACATGAACTAACAATGAACGACTGTATTTTCATTAATATTAACAAAGATGAATAAATACTGTAATAAATGTACTGTTCATGGTTTGTTCATGTTAGTTAATACATTAATTAACATTAACTAATGGAACCTTACTGTACAACGCTACCTATTCCCATTCATCAAAAAATCCTAAAAAAAACTATAATTGCTTCCACAAAAATATTAAGCAGCACAACTGTTTTCACCATTGATAATAAGAAATTTCCTGAGCATCAAATCAACATGATTTCTGAAATATCATGTGACACTGAAGACTGGAGTAGTGGCTGCTGAAAATTCAACTTTTCCATCACAAGAATAAATTATATTTTAAAATATATTGAAATAAAAAATGGCTACTTTAAATTGTAAAAATATGACACAATATTACTCTATTTTTGATCGAATAAATGCAGCCCTGGTGAACATAGGACACTTCTTTTGAAAAATCTTACCATTAAAACTATTACCTTCAAAAAGATCAAAGTCCTGCAGGTCATCCGGGAGTCGAGGAAGAACATCTGAGAAATCCTCCTGATTCAACTCCAGGTCATGTGGAATGTCGCTGATGTCATTGGTGATGTCATCTGGAAATTCATCAGCACTTAAATCAGGAGTTAAAGGGCTCCTGCAAAACACAAAGATGATGAGTGCAGTGCACACTTACAGACACACGGATACACACATTCAAACACACTCGGCTCTCACCTTATGCCAGAGGGCTGAGTGGGCAGACACAAGATGGAAGGCAATCCCAGGTTACCCTGGGGCTGCGCGGGAGGAATGGGTTTCTGAGGGCGCCTTGGTGCTCCTCGCTTTCCTTTCTTCTTATGCTTCTTAGTGAGTGCTGGAGGCTTAGCTTTCTTCAGTGGTCTGTGCCGCTGAATCTGCTGGTGGTGGTGGTACGTTCTCCGGCTGATATCACCTCGAAGGAAATTGTCCTGTAAAGCACCATTAGCACACGACACAAGGTTAAATTAGTCACTAGCAAAAGTTTTTTACGCAATGAAACGTCTTCTGTTTCTCACCATTTTCTTGGCATGCTCATCACAAAGTGGCGTCTGGTGCGTGATGTCAAAGACAGGGATGGAACACTGAGCTCCATCTGCAAAGCGAGCGGTGCAGCTTGAGAACAGCTGCTGTGAACGGTTCTGAAGGATATCTACAGAGTGCCATTAAGGACACAACACAGGGAACACAGACAATCGTAAACATTTAGTCTATCACCAAAGCAGATGGTCTGTTGAAAAGTCACAGGACAAATTGTTCTGAAATACAGACGAACAGCCAAAAGCAGCCAGCTTATGTTTTACAGGTACATTTGAGTTGAGTTCTGACTAATTCAAAGAGTAAGAACTTTGAGAGGATACGCTGAAAGCAGTGCCTAGTGAACGGTAAGGCTGAATTTCTGCAGTTTTCACCTTTCACGACAGCCGAACACAACCCTGAGTCATCTCCAGACAATGGCACTGCAGTGCTGTGGAATCAAAACACATAGGAAACCACTACTGCAACATGAAAACGTACAAAATGAAGTGAATATCGAATGCACATTAGGGGTATAAATCAGATGTTTCATTACGATATGATCTGACATTGATTCTCTTAACCAGTTATACAATATTTATAAAACTTTTGATCAAATTCAAGGGCCTACAATTTCAATATTAAGATATTATGTGCCTATTATACATAAGCAGTTATATTTTATTAACTCAAAATGCAACCAAAATATTACTTCAACATTTAATTTAACTCTCTGAAAATCTCACTTGGGACATTTACAGAATTTTTTTTTTTTTTTTTTAATCACTTAAAAAATATATATATATAAATAAACAAGGAAAAAATAAGTCACACATGAGATCATCAGTTGTCCGATGAAGGCTCATCACTGGCTTATGCAATGATATAAGTGTTTCATCACAATATGATCTGATATTGATTCTCTAAGACCATAATACTTACTGATACGTCAAAAATTTCCACAATACCATTATGATTCGATAAGATTCAACTAATATATGCAACTAATATATCTAGATTAAGATATTATGTGCTATTTTGTGCCGTAACATTTTTATTAACTCACAAAAGAAACCAAAGTACAGTATGAGCAATTAATTGAACTCTTTGAAAAATGCAAATCCTGTATCTCAATTGGGAAATCTACAACAAAAAAATACATTTACATTTTTTTTTCATAATTTAGAAAAATATAAATAATAAATAATGGAGAAAAAAAAGAAAAAAAGTTGCACATGAGATGATCACTTGTGCGATGTGAGCTCATCAGTGGCTTGTGCAATAAAATAAACAATGACAAGTCAAGAAAGTCTTTCTGCAAATCTAGTATCTCCAATATGACATACACAACAAAATGAGGCCCTCCAGTTGTTGAAAAAACATTTATACAGAAAATGAATGTGCATCTTAAAAATATTAGCAATTTCTTTCGGATTGCAGCAATACATCATATTGTTAGTCATTATATCCATCATATCGATGTATTGTTTATTTATACCCTTAATGCACAAGTGTGTGTTTTTACCTGGAGGGTGTGGAGGTCTTTTTATATTGTTCCTGAATAAGCTGTGCAGTGTGGTGAGGTTCTTCTCTTGCTGCCTGCAGCAGGGCTTTACGAAGGGTATGCTGGGATCTCCTCTCCCTCCTGAAGCCCCTCTGCTCTCTGCAAAGGTGCGTGTGTTTTTGTCTCAGGTATGAGCAGAAGCCTGCCAAACGCTCGGCACGGGAACTGCTGGCACTGTGAGATGGCAAAGAGAATTCTCTAGATCAGCAGTTTTCAAACAGTGGGTTGCAATCCACTGTTGGGTCACAGAGTGTAAGCATTCATGCAGTGCCAGAAATATGAAAACAGAACTTCTCAAGTTCAAAAAAACAAGTTTGTTGCTTGTCATAACTTGTATTTAGATTATGTATGTCACAGACCAAGGACGTTTTTCCTGAATGATTTATAAGAAGACAAAACAAGCATTAAAATAAGCTAAAACAAGCAAAAATCAAGATATTTATTATTTTATTAAATATTATCAATTTATTTCTTCTTTTTTGAAGAAGACCTGGAAAAGGGCCTTCATTGAAGGTCCATTCAATGTTTGTCCCATTTTTGTCCCAGTTGTGAGAAAGGAGGAATACTGATTTGAGAATAGATTATTCTATTACATGAGAAAGAAGCCATGAAGTAAAGCAAGTTGCAGTTTAGCAATCATTGTGTTTGGTGTATGGATGACTGTCGGACTAATGGATGACTGTACCTTTCCTCAGAGTGCTTCTCTTGTAGTCTCTGGCACTGATGTGACACTAGTTTCCACAAGTCTCCATCTTCCTCTTCACTGTCTTCTGACCAGACAAGCCCTAGAACACAAGCTGTGTTTGTCATGAAAACAAACTAAAGCTAAATTAACTGTTAAATGTCAAAATCTCAGGTCACAATTACCTACCTAAATGTGTGTTCAGGTCTTGGTACCTGCCCCTGTGTTGGACCATCAATCTATGGAACTTCTGCAAACATGGAGCTTGTTGTTGCATGGCAACTGAGTGCATTTTTATTAAACGTCTATGTATGTCATCACGGCTCGATGCTGTCCCTGAAGCTGCAGAGCCAACCTTTTTGTCAAAAGCATGATTAAGGTCCAGTTTAATTTTGTTATCAGCTGGAGTCGTTTCTATTGAGCCCTGGCAGCTGTCCTGAAGAGTTGATGAGGTTTTGAATAATGAACCTGAACGAACTGCAGGGGTTTGTAAGATTTCTGCACGAGGGGAGGAGGGAACTTTGGGTGTCTGTGAGGTTCTTCCAGTCTGGGGAGGAGGGAGGCAAGGACGTGGAAGAGTTGAAGAAAGAGACGAGGTGTTGAAATGGTTTGGGAAGGCTGGATCCACACTGTGATCTTGCTGTTTCTGCTTATGGTTCAGAGCTTGGTTTTCTTGGGGCTTCTTCAGGAATGTGCCACTAGGTTTTAACATGATGGAACGGTAATGTTGAGGGCCAAAGACTCTATTGTATCTTGTTTCTTCTTTCGCTCCTTCTTGGGGAGGACACCCATAACCTGAAGGTGACTATTACAATACCTAAAAGATAAACAGGTTTTTTTCAGTATTCTTTAAACATGCACATTATTTTCTTTAAACAATTGTTAATCCAAAAACCTACTTTCGGTCGTGAGCCTTGGGTATTGGATTGGTGCAGCGCTGGCTATTGTACTTGGCTACATATTCGCACTGTCTGAAAGGAGCGGTCCGGTCCTCAAGCACATGGCGGATGCAGAAAGCATAACCGTTGAGCCGGCGTTGCTTGCAAAGCTTTGGGCTATATGAACACAGAGGCTTGTGGTCCACCTCCGAGTAGTGGATGTGTTTGCCTTCATACATCCCAGGGCTGGAACTCTCCGGAACATCAGCTGATGAAAAAATGTTATGTGAATGAGACAAAAGTGTGACGAAAGCATTGAGTCAATTCAGCTTCTTTTGGAGTGCAGGAACAACAACTGTTGAATGAGACATTCATTTTTTTTTTTTACTCAAAACTGAAAATGTGCCTTGCATTTACAATTCTAATTAGATTTCAAATGTATATAATGTTATGTATATATATATATATTTTTTAAATTCTATTTTAAAATGTATCTATTGAGTTGACTTTTTTACCATGCATAAAATGCATTATACTTTTAGGGTTGAAATACACTACGTGACTTTTGCCCAAGTTTTTGCCTCAATTTGCAGTCTGGACAAGCTGACTCTCATTGCCGAAAGTCAGAGCCAGTCTGCAGATATTGGGCAGTCGGCGTTGACAGATTTCAAAGCAAATCACATAGTCTATTATGGAACAGACTCTGTTTCAGACTATAATTCTATCCAATTGGAGGATATCAAACATGTTTGATATTTTGAGACGATTTTACAACACATATTGTTTTGATTTGTCAGGCATCTCTGAGCAACGAGGCACATGTTTCTGGGTGGGTTTGTTGTGTTTTGTGGTATAGGGTGATCCTTAGTTGTTCAGTATACGGTGCTGCTAAGTTTTTCTCTGTAACCATTTACAATGTCGGCAAGTGTATGATGCCTAGTGTTTTAAAATTCCAGCCTTTCCTGTAATATTCATTTTATTAATCTCAATTACAGGCAGCTACAGTTACCCTGCGGCTGCCCTAAACTGTATAGTCTGCAGAGACCTAATGATAGTTCACATTTGAAGAGCACAGAAATCAAAGCTCTGAGCTCTTCCATTATTATTGTGCTCCTTCATGGAGTTTCTAGCACTCAACAATGCATACAAAACAGTCGAACAGCTATAATAAAACCAGGAACATAATAATGACAAGCTTGCTTATCTGCAGGTCAAGTCACATCGAATTTAAAGTAGCTTTCAATATATGTTGCAGTCACCTCTAACATCTAACAAATCTGAACTCTGCATTTCAAAGCACTCATCGATGCATGCAGTATGTAGGCTGTTCAGCATAAACGGCTCAAACCATTAAATATTAAAGTGACAGGAAGCAGGAAAAGTAGCCCCTATTTTAAGCAATCAATGACACATCAGAAAAACAGCTGCTGTAAGCAGAGCTTTAAGCAGGTGAAGCACTAAATCATAAAACGATGGCTTGTAAAAATGCATCTATATAATAAAAGCATGGATATAATAATGACAAGCTTGCTTATCTGCAGGTCAAGTCACATCGAATTTAAAGTAGCTTTCAATATATGTTGCAGTCACCTCTAACATCGAACAAATCTGAACTGCATTTCAAAGCACTCATCAAAGCATGCAGCATGTAGGCTGTTCAGCATAAACAGCTCAAACCATTAAATATTAAAGTGACAGGAAGCAGGAAAAGTAGCCCCTATTTTAAGCAATCAATGACACATCAGAAAAACAGCTGCTGTAAGCAGAGCTTTAAGCAGGTGAAGCACTAAATCATAAAACGTTGGCTCATAAAAGTGTTTGGGCAGAGTACAATACGTTTGACATGCAAAGCAACTTTGAAAACGCAAGGGGACGGTGGACAACCCGCCTACTATATCATGTACTTGGGCAGCACTATCAGTTACTTTTGAGGCAAGGATTGAGCAAGTTGGGTGTGTAGCGCTTAAGTAACAATTTAAATCTTTTCACGAAAGATACGATCAGAATCAGCGCGGCAGAATCTATTTCTTTGTTGCGTCGTACAAATATTTCGAACGCATTTTGAAACTTTGTAACGGTCGTTGGAATATTTGTTTAAGCGCGGGATAGACTCGGGACCGATCATAGGCAAAATACCTGTCATACGAAAATACGCGTTGTCGATGACCTGGGACGTTTTAAAGTTTCGGAGTATTATTTATCAGGTATATTTAGATTAGTTTCACGGGGTTAAGTTGTTATAATATTGCAAGAAAAACTGATATCAGATACATTTTGTGACTTCAAGTATTCCTTTATTTCTGCGCAATTCGTAGTTACCGTTGGCCTGTGAAACCTCCCGAATCCCCCGAGTCGAGTAACGAGGCACCCGTCTTGCAGTGCGTGATAAGCGGGCTTCCGCCTTTGCTTGAGTCCGTTGCTTCCCGGCAGCTGCTGAGTCCCCGATCGCTGCGGCCTATGCTAAACAAGCTACGCTGATCTTTTCGTATGGTCGACGGCTATTACTTTCAACGGGGATTTTCCGCCTCTACCTTTCCGCTTTACGCTAGCAAATTTAGTTTTTTAACGCGTGGATTTAATTTTATACGAATCCTACTGGCACATCTTTGTCGATTATTGAAATAAAACTAGCCGTACACAAGGAGAAGGGGGTGTTGGTTTAGTCATCGGATGCGAGGCTTCTTACAGCACAACTACAGGCACTGGGGGGACATGACAACAGCCAACAGTGCAACAACAACCTCTGCAACCATTTTGGAATTCAACTTTGTATGTTCATTGTCGGCTTTTAGAAAGATGACAGATCTCGCAAACACAGAATATAGATTGAACATTTGAGTGTCCGGCTGTCAGAAGTGTTCAGACCAGCATGAAGTTTTATTTAAGCCGCAGTCATTGATTTTAAGTTTGAGGGATCTCCCCCAAAGTCTTTTCCGACAGCCTCCTCTCACGCGTCTCATGATCTCATCCATGCCTGGAATGACATCACCAACTTCAAATTTAGTGCAATCTCACATGCGAAGATAACATTCTTGTCTGTCATATTTTCCCTTCCCTGCTATCAATAAATATTATCAAGACGAAAGTCTTGTGATATAAACTATGAAGCAGGTGTTAGTGAGGGTAAAGAGATTTTGAAGTGACTAAGGTTGCCCCCTATCAATCCTCTTCTGTGATGTCAGAATGATGCAGACATAGTTGTAAAAATGTATACAAAGTTGTTAAACTTTAGGGTATGTTAAAAGTTTAATCATTAAAGTGGAACTCATCGTAATCCACTACTTTGCAATTTAATGTAATTTAAAATAATATAATGGGTGAAATTTAAGATTAATTCAACAACTAGGCTTTACATTGCACTTAATCCAACAACATTCCAATCAAGATGCTTTTTCTCCTTACACTTCCATCCCAGATTCTAAATGAACCAAAACAGAATTTTTTCTACTGTGCCCTTGCTTTGAATAATTTATACCAGCGATGTCAACGGTGACAATAGTATATTGATATAATACATTTTTATTTATCATAATAAGAGCTTTCCAAAACAAAGCAGACCTCATTCAGCCAAATTATGGGAATGAAAACTTTACAACACCCTTCAAAGCCTATTAAATATGAGCAAGATTAATTTCACACATTTTTGCTCCTCTGGTGAAGTCTGACTATGTAAGAGATGGGAGACAAACAGCAAAATATGCTGAAATCCAGGTATGTGGTTGTACATGTACTTGACGATGACTATTTTGTGTACTTTTGTGTATGCCTGAAAGAGTTTTAACAAATTGAGGGCTCATCAACTGCTGCTGCTCCTTCTGTCACAGCCTTCACACACTTGGCCATTGTCTGAGAGGCTCTGCTGATGGGGTCTGTGGAGGAAGACAATCGAAGGCAATGGTAAATTACAGGTTCGAAGACATACACTAGGTTACAGCGTTCTATTCACACATAAGAACTTGTAAAAACTAACAATATATATTTGTTACTCTACCTGTCATGTAGAAATCCTTCACTGTGAGCTGAGGGGGGACAAGAGGAGCTGCAAGCAATGACTGATTCACAGCCTAAGGAGAACAGGAGGACATTACTGAACTATGTAATTAGTGCAGATTTAAAACAAAAACAGAAGAACAAAGAAGAAGAACACTAACCTTTGAAAGCTCATGGGCCTGTTTGAAATAATTGGCTTCCTCTACATCATCATATCTCACCAGGTTAGGAGAGACCTCTTCCAGCCTTCTCCTCACCTCATCCGGTGTGTCATATGGCAGTGTGACTCCCGCCAGCTGAGCAAACAAAACATGAGATTCCTTACTGAACAACCTGAATTTTATTCTAAATACAAAGCTCAGGAAAGGTATATGAACAATATTATACATTGTATAAGTCCAGGTTTTAAGGAGAGTACCTCAGAAATAGCACGCAAAACCTTCCAGTCTTCGCGTGCCATACCAGGAGCAGTAACTGCCACCCTGGTCTGCTGGGCTCGGCCCTCTGTGTTGACGTATGTGCCATTCTTTTCGGTGTATGCAGCACCAGGCAAGATGACATCAGCCATGACTGCACCTACATCTCCATGGTGACCTGATAAGCATGTGGAACCATTAAACCCAAAAGAATATTTTTGGATGCAAGCCGCTTACCGCTTTTTTGTCATTCATTGCTTGGGGTAAACTTCGTTTTGGCCTAATTTTGTATAAAGTAACGTCACACCAGTTTGTTTATCAATTTTGCTTGAAGTTTATCGGGGCCTTTGGATTGTGGTACAGAACACAAAGTCTATAGTATATAAATATGCAAGTGTCTTTACTGACCCTGGTAGATGATAAAGCTGTCTTTGGGAAGGTCTGCTCTGGTGATGCAGCCAGCATCAGCTCCCAGGAGAAACAGTACTTTGGGAGGGTTCTTCTGGATGGCATTAACACCAGGTTTGTAACCCAAGTCCAGGGCTGCCACTTGACTAGCCACCCTGAGGTCACACACATGAATGTGACAAGGTAAGTACTTCTACTAAGCAAAGAGTCAAATTTCACAATTCTTTTAAATGAACAGTAGAACAGAAAAGATTCCCAAAGAAAGGTCCAGACATGCACACTTATGGCAGTAGCTGACCTGTGCAGCACATTGAGCACCTTCCATCCATCCTCAACACCACTGCTGACCCGAGAGTTTTGAGCGATTGTGGACACGGCCTTAAAGATGGCTGCCCCATCTTCCCTCTGGAGAGTGGAGCTACCCAACACTACGACAGGCTTTTTGGCCTGGGCTAGGACCTGAAATACAAAAAAAAACATTGAAATTCAAGAGGCAACTTCTGATGTCATGCTTACAGACAATGACTTCAGTCAAATCTCCAAATAAACTCCAACATTGCTATTTAATGCTACCTTGCAGAAAGGGTGTGTTCCAGCAGCGATCTCCTGCAGAACTTGTGTGGTTTCACCCAAATGTGTGTAAGAGTAGCTCAGGTCCACCTTATGACCCACCATGGCCACCTGGAGCTCATTATGCAACCAACTGAAAGATAAAAAAGAAAACAAAAATGACACCTAGTCAACATTTTACAACTGTTGCTAATAGAGTGTGCAATGGTTATACCTCTTGCGGATACGTGAATTGAAGAGAGGAGCCTCATAACGTGGGTTTGTTCCAACCAAAAGCAGGAGGTCACACTCCTCAATGCCAGTGATACGGCTGTTCAAGAGGTAATTGGAGCGCAGGTCGGTTCTAAGGAGACAAAAGACCAAAAATAGTTTAAATCCCTAATAGTAAGATTGAAAGGTTAGTTTGAACAAAAATTGTCATCAATTACTCACCCCCAGCTAAGACTTAAGACATTTTTTTACACAAGACTTTCATAGACATCATGAAAACAATCCAGTTCTTGCTTGACTAATAAGTTTTGTTCTTGCATGTCACATAAGCATGTTTGAGTGTCCGCAAGAACCAATGAGGTTTGTTTTCAATCAAGTACAGATGAGCTGCACTTGACCGTATTTAATGTGTTCCACGTATGCGTGTTGATGAATGTTTATATGTGAATAAAAGCCTAAATTAAATCTGTTCATCAAGCAATCCATGCCAAGACTTGGATTATTGATTTATATGGATATGTTTCATGAACTTTTATGAAATGTTTTATGAACTTTTAGATGCTTGAAAGTTTAAAGGGGTCATATGATGCGATTTCAAGTTTTCCTTTCTCTTTGGAGTGTTACAAGCTGATTGTGCATAGATAAGATCCCTGAAGTTGCAAAGACTAAAGTCTCAAAACCAAAGAGATATTCTTTATCAAAGTTAAGACTCTGCCACGCCCCCCTAAAACGGCTCGTTCTAACACGCCCCCACATATCTACCACACTATATGGAAATATTTGCATAATGCCACCCAAATGTTCA
>NW_015645076.1:2238584-2248269 GCF_001515625.1 Sinocyclocheilus rhinocerous | reverse complement strand
GTTCTGGAGGACATACTAAGTACTAGAATATTATACATTTTCTGAATTAAATCTAGGGTGTACTCATTTCTGCAATCCTTCAATTAAACAAAATTGGCTAATTTACTTATCTTACAGAAAATATTGGCATATATTTTGTTGTTTTTATTAAGTATATGTTTACTATGATTCAATTTTGCCATCTTTCCATGAATTATATTAGTGACCATTAAGAAAATACATATTTTATATTTATTCAGAGGGGGTGTATTTATGCTGTGCACTGTACATTTTCAGACGTTTAATGAGGCTCAATTTTAAATAACTGAAATTATACGCTAAAAATGAAACTAAATCCGCCAGCAGATGGCGGCAAGTCACTGATTTTATCACTGAATCATTCATTCAATTGATTCGTTCGAACGGCTGAATCATTCAGGAATGAAGCAAGTGACTGTCTTTATGAACTGACGGAAATCCGTAGTAGCTACGGAAAACTTTAATCCCTGACAACATGAGGTTAATAAATGATGACAGAATTTTCATTTCTGGGTGAAATATCCCTTTAAGCTAATAATAACAAATAATAATTAATAATAACATGATCAATGCATTTTAGAAAAAGAACAACATTTTTTACATCTTCTGAAGAAATAAGTGGTGCTTGCATTGCAAAGTAGTTGCTATAGTGTTCTGAGTGTTTTTAGCTTGCTGAAATACGGTTGTTGCTAGGCTCTTACTTGCTTGCGCAAGTTAAATCCTTAAGGTGAGCTATTTGTTGAAAAAAATCTAACCCATTATATGAGCAATGACACTGGTTTTCAAGTAATTATTAGTGGTATTTCCTAAGTAATAGTTATGGTACAAACTATAAGAAGAGATATTATGACTGAAATCAGGACAGACACCATTCTCATTTTAGTCTCAAGACAGATAAGTCTAATCAGATGGGTACTCACCCGGCACCAGCCATTGGGAAGATCTCCTCAGTGCAGAGGGTGTCACTGTCCAGTTTGTTCAGTAGGTCCTTCAGAGCAACCAGTGCCTCAGCATCTACCATCCCACCAGCAACAGCTCCTACCTCAGAACCCTGAACACCCTGGAGCTGAAAATTCAAATCACAACCATTGAAATCTACTGTCTTCCAATGACAAAGCTGGTTGATTCTGGTCAAAGCTGATTCTGGTTTATATGCAATCACTCACTGCTCCAGCCACACGTGTAAGAACATCCTCCCAGGTGGTGGCAACCAGCTGTCCACTGGCATCCTTCACCATTGGCTGGGTCAGGCGCTGCCTCTTCAGTCCATCATATGCAAACCTTAGAGAAGGTGAGGCAAAGACAGGACAGTAGACTACGCATGAGTGTGTGTGTGAATGGAGAGAGAGAAAAATGTTTTTATATTTTAAGAGCTTATGCGCTCACCTGGTCTTGTCGGATATCCATTCTTCATTGACATCCTCGTTCAAACGGGGCAGAATTCTCATGACCTCACCACCTCTGGTGCTCACTACAATGTTGGAGCCAACAGCATCCAGCACATCAATAGACTCAGTCTTTCTGTAGACACATAGGCAAAACATGTTCAAAAAGCAAAGTGCACACACATTCACCAAGTAGTCCACTATTAAAAGGCAGCATAAAGAAATATAGAAATATAAGGATCAAAGTGCACACAGGAGAATCTCTCAGGATTGTACCTGGTCTCCCAGGGTCGTGCAGTGAAAGCGTAAGGTTTGGACGTCAGTGCTCCAACAGGACACAAGTCAATCACATTACCAGACAATTCAGACATGAACATCTTCTCTACGTAGGTACCAATCTGCATGGAGTTACCCCGTCCCGTGGTTCCCAGGTCCTCCACACCAGCAACCTCGCTGGCAAAACTGTGAAGTTATAAAGTTATATTTGATGAATTGCTAGTGCTCTGTATGATCCTGAATGTAATAGGCACGAGCACCGTATGCCATTGTTTTACAGCAAAGGTGTATATGACTTTATACAGTAGCTATCATGTATCAGTAGTTACAGATGAAAATTCTTCTTTTATTGTAAATGTAATACCTATAATAAAACAACTATAAATTATCTAATAAGTATTATTAATGAATTCAGTGTTTTATGTAGCTTGAAGAATAATAGACCTTTAACTCACCGAACACAACGTGTGCAATGTATACAGCGGGTCATGATTGTTTTAATGAGCGGGCCGATGTTCTTATCTTCAACTGCTCTCTTCCCTTCTGTAAAACGGCTTCTGTCAGCACCAAACATCATCGATTGGTCCTATATATCCAGTACAACATCAAGATGGGTAAAAACTGCATTAGGGATAATTCCATTTCCATTCTTGAGTGCATACTCAAGTTCACAGTCAAGTTCCATTAAATTGCTGCAAACATTTTTTTTACCTGCAGATCGCACTCTCCTCCCTGATCACAGATTGGACAGTCAAGAGGGTGGTTGGAAAGCAGGAACTCCATGACTCCCTCTCTATAGGAGACACAAAAATAAATACAAATTAATAAATGCACTATATGTAATGTGATGCGTGAAAATTATTTGTAAAGCAAGAAACATCTCAAAACCTGGCTTTCCGTGTTTTCTCTGAGTTGGTCAAAATGTTCCACCCTTTCATGACAGGCATTGCACATGCTGCAACAGGCTGTTGATGAAGTACAGATGAAGAAAAAAATGCTTAAACTAAGACTTGTCATGTATTTTGATGACAATCGATAATATGTGCTAACAATGATGTTATAATCGTAGTGTGTTTGTGTATAATAGTGCATGTTACCTTTGGTGCTTTCTCGATTTCCACCAGACACATGCGGCAGTTACCGGCCACTGAAAGACGATCATGATAGCAGAAACGAGGAATCTGCACACCTACTTTCTCACAAGCCTAAACACAGTTGGCATGTCAACATACTACATGGAATGTACAACTTTACATGGAATTAATAGAAGAAAATGTTCAATGCATTATTACCTGTAGAACAGTGGTCCCTGACTCCACCATGACAGGTTTTCCATCTACAAACACCTCAACCATATTGCTTGAGGCCCGGACTGAAGTCTGCACTGTTGTAAAAACAAGCCAGTGTGAGAAAATGATTGTCAGTAAAGTTGCTTAACATTCTTAAAGAAGGGCACTACACTTGAATTTCAAAGATGAAAATAGAATGCAAATTACCATTGTTAGTGGTGGTAATAGAGCCCTTGGAATGGGCCGCACCAGCCAAAGCCCGACTTACTGCTGGCCAACGCAACATGTCGCTGTAGGAGAAAATGCCAGTGATTAGAAGCACACATAACATGTTGATCCCCAATATTTAATGAATAGTATCTAGGTTAACAATGGATAAATATGCCACTGCACTTTGAAACAAGGACACTGTAAAGAAATAGACACAATATAATCTTACTGATCAGACCCTACATATACAAATGACAGTATTAATAATAAATTCTTTATTCAAATGTCTGCTTAGTGAAGACAGTCAGCACAACAAATCCTTTGGCAAGGATTACAAAACCTGAGATTTTATAACTCCAATAAAACAACATGCCCTAAAAAAAGCATGAAGCACAATATTTATAAAAGAACCCATTTTAAATGTATCTAGGTATTGCACTGTTAAGGCAAAGTAGATCAGACACTTCAAATGTAAAACCAATGCTGCTGACATTTCCATCTATACACAAACTGGTTTGCAGGCTAGCACTCAACAGCACTGCAGATTACTCAAGGACAGGGAGAACGTTACTGTAAATTACCCATGTTTCGCATGCATTTATAATTCCAGCCGATATACACAAAAGTAAATGTCCACACAAAATGCCCTTTACACTTTAATCTAGACAAAAAGACATTCTTTAATTCTCACCTTGACGCTATTTGGCCTTCTAGACCAGAACAGCGTTACAGCCGCAGATTCAGTTATGAATGTGTATTGTGTAACGTTACTCGGGTGTTTACGTAGATGACGGAAATAGCCGATGCACATTAATCTTTGAAAAAAAGACAAAAATATTTTATTTGATCAGATTATTCTATAATATAGGAAATGCATACACTTATGTTAAAATACAGTACTATATTAAATACATTTTATATGTTTAATCTAACGTTTTTCGTTGACCTTTTACCTTTATCCGTCGTCATTTCCGCTCATAAAAGCGGTCGTTTCCTTCTCTTATTTCACGTTAAAAGCCAAACGGTCAACAAGATTTTCGGTATCTGTGAAAAACAGGAGATGATTATCGTGCCGTCTTTATTGTGTATAAAAGTTAAGTTTTCCATACCTAGCGCAAAGTGCTGTGAAGAATGTCCCATTTTAGTATGTTTTTGTAAAATATGTCTGGGTGGGCGGAGTCAAAGCGTCAGCGGTATAAAGACCATCTCACGGTCTTTTCTCGTTCCTTCGCTCTTCCTCCAAGCTCAAGGTTTCACGTCTGTACACGAGGTCTCACGGTAACTTGTAACAATGGGCTTTGGTGATCTCAAAACACTCGCTGGACTCAAAGTTCTGAATGAGTTTCTGTCAGACAAAAGTTACATCGAGGGGTAAGCTATTTTAAGACTTTATTTATCAAGTCTTCTTAGTTGGCTTGTAACATCTTGTGATTGTCCTCTTTTTCTTATGCTGTAATACTAAAATAATTTTGGATGCAGTGATAAGCGTCAAAGGTAATGGTTATTCATTTTTTAGCTATGAATATGGCATATGTATGTTCAGTCAAACATTGTAGGTCTGTATTTCTAGTAGTACACTTCCCCCAAGTGTTTGTCAGGAGCCACATTTTCATTGCTGTACTGTGCATCCATTTATAAATATGCAGTTATGTAATTTAATCCATTTATAAATGCCTCGTATTGCTCATGGAGGAAAGCACCAGCCTCACTACACATTTGATGGCTCAATACACATTTTCTTGCCAGGTATGTGCCCTCTCAGGCTGATATTGCAGTGTTTGATGCCCTGTCTGGCGCCCCCTCTGCTGACCTGTGCCATGCTTTGCGGTGGTACAACCACATCAAGTCTTACCAGAAGGAGAAGGGCAGGTAATGTGAAGCTTGTTTGTAATTTTTAATGTTTTGCAGGTACTTCCAGCAAAATATGATGATTATCCTATCACCATCTTTCGCCTGAGTGACTGATGCACAATCTTTCAAATTCTGATTTGGCTGGGACTTCTCAGACTGTCAAAAGCAGGTGCTCTTGCTCCGTAACAAGAATTCACTCTCCTTTTCTTACCTTTAGCCTTCCAGGTGTGAAGAAGCCTCTCAGTCAGTACGGCCCTGCTGGTGTGGAGGACACAACTGCAGCAGCTCCTGCGGCGGCTGATGAAGACGACGATGACATCGATCTGTTCGGTTCTGATGAGGAAGAGGTTAGTTCAGTAACAGAAGGGATGGTGTGTTTTGACAGGATTGCCTGGTCACATGATGATTTTTCTCACCATCTTTCGGCTGATGCTGTGATGGACAACTTTTTCTTCCTGAAAACCAGGTAGAAAATTGACCATGCAGTTGCTGTATGTATTTGCTCACCTGATCATGGATCTCTTTCTTTACAGGATGAGGAAACCAAAAAGATCAAGGAGGAGAGGCTTGCAGCATACAATGCAAAGAAGGCAAAGAGTATGTATTCATTGTCTTTTAAGTGCACCCTACCAGTTAAAAGTTTGCAATTGAGATTTAACGTTTCTGAAGTCTCTTGTGCTCACCAAGGAAATCAGAAATCATTGTAATATGCTGATTTGGTGCTCAGTTATCAATAATGGTTCTTATCAATGTTGAAAACTGTTTTTGCTGCTTAATTTTTGTGGAAACCGTTAAATTTGTTCCTAAATCTTACCCAAAACACTTTTAAATGTAGTGAATCATAGTTTCCACAAGCAGCAAAAACTTTTTTTAACATTTTAAGAATTGTTTTTTGAGCACCAAATCGGCATATTAGAATGAATGAAATTAGATTTAGAATGATTTCTGAAGGATCATGTGACACAGAAGATCGATTGCTTCTATAAAAAAATTAGCATTGCCATCAAACCAATAAATTACGTTTTAAAAATATATTAAAATGGAATACAGTGTAGTAATGTGTAATAATATTTTGCACTGTTACAGCGTTTTTATCAAAGTCAGCCATGGTGAGCGTAACAGACTTCTTTCAATAACCTTAAATCCTAATTGTTCCAAACTTTTGACTGGTAGTGTGCATATAGTAACATTGTGACTAGTTTTGTGATGACTTCATATTACCATCTTTCGGCTGAATGATGTGATTGACACTTTTTTTAACCTGATATCCACTAGTCATTTCATTGTGATTGCTGAATTCCCGTGTTTGCTTTACCATTGACTCTGTGTTTTTAATGTCTGAGCAGAGCCTGCACTTATCGCCAAGTCTTCCATTCTGCTGGATGTCAAGCCCTGGGATGATGAAACCGACATGGCCAAGCTTGAGGAGTGTGTCCGCAGCATTCAGTTGGATGGTTTAGTTTGGGGACAGTGTAAGCCAAAATATAATCACTTGAATGCAAACAGCTCACCAAAACTGATGAAATGTTAGGCCAACCAAAACAAGCAGTTTCTGATTTTGTATTTCAATAGACTAATTGTCACTTTTGACTTCTGTACAGCTAAACTGTTGCCTGTCGGCTATGGCATTAAGAAGCTGCAGATTGCCTGTGTTGTGGAAGATGATAAAGTTGGAACAGACCAGCTGGAGGAACTGATCACAGCCTTTGAGGACTATGTGCAATCCATGGATGTGGCAGCCTTCAACAAGATCTAAAACCCCACCGAACAAAGCATTATTCCAATAAAAGCACTTCAAATGCACCTTTGTTTCTGGTTTAGTTTTATGTGATTTCAGAATGATTCTCTGTGGCATCAAATTGAAAATGTTAAATATTTGCCATGAATGTTATGCTTTTAAAGGCTATTTCTTTCTTAGTGCCCTCTCTGTCTCTCTCTTTAAATGTACTGAGCAATTTCTAATATACTGTAGCAGATATAACCAATAATTATGACTTTAGGTATTATTTTTAATGACATTTGCTTGCTTGCTTTATAATTTGTTATATGTGTGTGTGTCAGGTTTAGCATGACTGTGGGAACTATTGAAGAAATTCATAGTTTGCAACATTTATGATGTTACCATCAAGGTATGCAATCTGAATTTTCTATAAAGGTTATTTGGAGTTTGCAGCCCCATTGATTAAATTCCGCCTCGGACTTTACTAGTGGGCAGATTCCCGCGCTTCACTCTTACGTCACTCCACGAGCAGACCTGAGCTAAATACGGATACCGATGGGATCTAAGTGGAATAACATCTATAATCAGGTGACAGCACGGTGAAGACTGCAATCAATTTTAAGATATTTTGCAAATCATAAATAAGTGAATATTTACCATGTCACGGTCCCGCTGTCATGCTAAGTGTCACTAGCTTGCTAAGAGAACTAGCATAGATGGCTAGCTTAAACTACAAATGGTGTGTTCCCAAACAATGTGTATAGTCTGAAACCGTATAAAATTTAAGCGTTTTCAGATACATTTTACGTGAAAGTGTGTTTGTGGTAATATTGGGACGCGCTGTTTAAATGGCCTTGTTTGTGTGTGCAGGCCGGTACATAAATATGAGTAAGTTATTCATTTATGAGTAGTTAAAGCTGGACCGTAAAAACATTTCAAATGAATCACAAGTTCGTCATATACGGGTTTTAAAGTATCAAAACTGATTTAAGATACAAATCGTGCTTTATTAATGTATCTTTCTTTCTTAACGTATAGGTTCGTATTATACAAGTAGAATAAGAAGCAAGTGCACTTAGTTACAAGAGACTTTAAGTGTTTTCTAATTCTGCTTAACGTATCCTGTATCTTTAGATGCGACTTTTAACTTACCACACGTGGCTGTAGTGTACACATCTACGCGGTGATGTAACACGGAAACATTTAGTCATCCTCTCCTCCATGTAGGTGAGTACATTTATAGTATTTTATGTAATGTAGTAGATCTGTTTTTTGAATATTTTTTCTTATAGTCTATTGCTGAAGTCAGGTTTATTTATAAAATACACAACAATATAGCATTAGTAATTGCCTAGCTCAGTGAAATGTTGTTTCTATAAGGCCCAGAGCAAGAAAGATAAAATCACACAAATATATGATACAATGATACACTATGCAACTCTCTCTTACTCTGTTTATTTTGTAATTGTTTATAGACAGCACCATGCCATTGGAGGAGGGACCACAATCCTCTGCTAAAAGTAAGGCGTTCTGATATTACACCATTATATTTTAGTTTTTTTTGTTTGTTTGTTTTTTGTTTTATCATTGAGCACTGGAGAGCCTGGAGGGACTAATAAAATACTAACTAAATAATCATATACAGTTAGGATAATAAAATAGATTTTTATAATAAATAACTTTTAAAAGGGAGATGAAAACCTATGTTGTTGACGTAAAAGGATGTGCCTCCAATCAAACTGTTCAGCTTTTTGGCACAAACTGACCTGTCACTTGTTAGAAATCTAGTCAAATTAGACACATGCCAATATGGACAGGTTGTGAGACACTTATTTATCTTCAAAAAATTATGAACAACACTACAAAAAAGAAAAAAAAAATTACTTGGAGACTACCTAGGCTACAATAAATATGGGTTAATTATGAAGATGAGGATGAGCATTGCTCATGAGGAATTGTTGCCTAAAGATATTTAAAGGGGTCATATGATGCTTTTTTAAAGATCATTTTAACTTTGATAAAGAATATCTCTTTGGTTTTGAGACTTTAGTCTTTGCAACTTCAGGGATCTTCTCTATGCACAATCAGCTTGTAACACTCCAAAGAGAAAGGAAAACTTGAAATCGCATCATATGACCCCTTTAATAAATAAGAACAATTTAAATGTTTTAAGGGTATATTTAACATTTGAAAGATTAGTAAATTTGGTATTGTGTTGGGTTACCACTGATGTCCAATGTAATATATGTGTCCTGAAGCAAAACTAGTTGAGAAGCAATGATTTTAGAGAATGCATTTACATGTTTTGTCATGTGTTGTAGATGCAGAGAGGCGTCCAGCTGACATGTCCGGCAGGTGAGTTGTCTGAAATTAAATTTGCAGCAATCCATTAGCCATCCCATTATGTGTTTAAATTACAAATCTAAAACAAATAAATATCTAAATCTATTATTTACCCCATCTGAAGGACTAGTAGAGGAGAAGAGCCTGTTGCTGGTCCTTCCAGCTCCCAAAGACAGGGTTACTGCAGCTGCTGTCAAGTTCTGTACAATAGTGTGGAACAGGTACATAACTCTCTGTCATTCCTCCTTTTTGAATTACTGTTGTGGTTAAGGTATTGGTCAAAGTATTTGTTAAGCATGGGTTAATAGTTCCATTTTAACAATTTAATGTGAACCACTACCAAATATATTTGGCATTTTATAGTACCTTTGGGAATCCGTGTATCATTCGATCATTCGTTTTTTGATTTAATATTGAAAGTAGAAAAATTAGAAAACGGCTCCTTTTTCGTTTTTCGAGAATTCAGCTTAAATTTTCGTTTTTCGTTCATGGGTGGAAAAATTAATAAACAACTTGAATATTCGATTTCTACACATGGGCGGGAATTAAACGCCCCTTTCTGCTGATTGGTCAGCCGAAGATCAAACCGTGCC
>NW_015645076.1:2206048-2236454 GCF_001515625.1 Sinocyclocheilus rhinocerous | reverse complement strand
CTCTGCCCCGGTACGAGTTGTGTCGAGCTATTCATTAGTCTGTTTGATGAGAAAAATATGAAATGTAGTTGCAATAAAATGGGTTATTAATCCATACAACTGCAGCAGTGGAGGACTATTATTCGTGATACTGCAGAAGAACTGATGACGGCACGGTTTGATCTTCGGCTGACCAATCAGCAGAAAGGGTGTTTAATTCCCGCCCACATGTAGAAATAGAGTATTCAAGCCGTTTATTCATTTTTCCACCCATGAACGAAAAACGAAAATTTAAGCTGAATTCTCGTTTTTTAGTTTTTTGGAAAAAGGAGCCGTTTTCTCATTTTTCTACTTTCAATATTAAATCAAAAAATGAATGATCGAATGATACACGGATTTTTGGTTCTTAAAGATTTTAATATCATTCATTTATGATAATCAGACCTCTTTATAATTATTAATATTATGACATTCTGAGTTACAGCTTTTTTGTAAGCAATTTGTTGTTGTATTCTGCAGCACATCTTGAGTGCCCAACATAGAGAAGTTGTACGAGCTGCTAGAGCTAATGTTTCTTCTGGAAGTATGTTAGAGAGATTCCTCCAGGATGTGCTTCAGCATCATCCTCATCAATACAGTGATACACGGTATTCTACCCACATTAGATTTCTTATAGCCTTGTTGACATGTTCCTATAACTAGGGCTGGGTATCGAGTTAGATACTTTTTAGGCACCGACCGAATTGCCTCGATACCATCGAGTATCGAAAAATGTCTTGTCATTCGGTACCAAATTTTGATACCTAAGGGGTTAATCTCATCAAAATCAGTAAGGCAATAAGCATACAGCATGCTTTATGTGCCTAAATCAGTGATTGGTTCTGGCGAGGCATCAAGTAAAACGCATGTTACGTGACCATTCATTCATACTGTAGGATCATGCTACATAAGACAATTTATAAAATTTATACTATGATTTTACTCAAAACTCACTTTAAACCACCATTGAGTGTTTGTAATAACTTCCAATTACGATCTAATGAGGATTTTGGTCATATAATGTTGCAGAAATATGTTATTTGTTGCCTTTTATATCAAGCTAATCGCTACATCTGCTTAGAGTTTACATTTACAATTACATGTATTCATTTAGCATAAGTATCGCTTTTTATTTCTCCTCTTTCCTACTACTTGTTTCAAAGACCAATAGGGATAAAGAGGGGAGCGACTCCATTACAGCTTCCCGGGCCCCACCAGCTGCAAAGTGCATTACCTCGAAGGACCAGCCTGCAACCTTTCAATCAGTGGCTGAAGAGTCCACAATGTGGATTTCAGCACTGCCACCTTGGAAAGGCCCCCATAGGGAACAGACATTCAGTCATCTATCTGACCAGATTCGAGATGTGATAGAGGAGGTTATTGAAAAATACTGTTATGTCGATCAGCGGGAGGATGATGGTAGCTTCATTCTGAGTCCTCAGTCTATGAGTGAATCCAAAGGCAGTGAAGAATGGGACAATGCAATACAGATGGCTCTGGGAAAGGCAAAGGGTGAAGAAAAAAATTTAGCCGAGTTACTGGAAGTGCATATAAACCTTGAAGACCAAGGATACCAGACTCAGCTGGACACAGCCCTAAACACTGTGGGAACACCTGAGGAAAACAAGGAGAGTTCTGCTGATAAGGTGTTTCTCGATCTTCCCCACATACCACAGTCTTTTGTTGGCAAAACATTGACACAGGTGATGTTTGAAGATGACATGAAGATAGACTCCATAGTGAAAGAGTTCCAACAAGGCCAATTCCGTTGCTATTTTGACAGTGAATCATTAGCTAGGTTTGGGAAGCACATTAAGAAAAGGAGAAAGAAAAAGAATCAGGACAAAAAAGAGAAGGCAGATAATGCTGGGTGGGAGCCTACAGACATCTTGCCACTCATGGATCAAAATGAAGAAGACCCCAAACATTCCGCTATTTTGTTGAAGAAATCTAGGCATAAAATTTACAGACTTGCATCACGTTGCCAAGTGGTAAAGGTAAGCCACAGTACACAGACCATCCCTCTTAGTTGCCCTGTGGTGCGGCGAAAATCATCACAAGAAACATTCCCCTCCACACACAGTGAAGAGCCCCAGCAATGCCCTAGCCCTGAAAGGACCCCTGACATGAAGACCAGACTCTGTGCTTTGAAGCTTCCAGCTTCTTACTGCAAGATAATGAGTCCTCTACAGCCCAAAACTGTGGTCTTTGTGCTTTCTTCCCCAGATGGGGGTCAAGGATTCTCCAAGCCCACCCCTATTAAAAAAGCAGGGAGGAAACGGAAGCCATGTGATAGCGATGTTGGCCTGAAGTACAAATACAAAAAGACACCTCTTAAGTTCTACGACCCTTTGACCAATAGGATCTTAAAGAGTCCACCAAAAGGCATGTCTTTATCCTGTAATTCCAAATCTCTTTCACATGTCCGACAGCTATTCCGTAGCCTTAGTCCGGATATTAATAAGAAGAGGCAGGGCCTGGAGCTGGGGCAGTCATCAGGAGGTTCTCGGAAGGGCCGTGGTAGGAGCAGCATGGTTGATCTGTGTACCTCCACCTCAGACTCTATTCTGGATAGCGGTGGCCCCTCAGAACCTGGTTCTTCTTTGTCTAGCAGCCAAAGAGCCTTATTCACCCGCTCCTCTATCTCAAGTAGCACTTGTTTCCTCCTCGGACATCTCACGCCATCTACCCATGTGGATGATTCTTCCAAAGCACTTTCTCACTCTTGTGCGGGTAGTTCCTATAAGGTTGGAGGACTGGAACAAGAGGAACACCGCCAACAAACACCAGTTGACCAAACACCAATCAGACGTAGCTCACGGAGGGCTGGACCTTTGACTCCAGCCAGGCGACCACCAGTACCCCCTTACAGGACCAAGAGGAAGTCACCCAAACCACAGCGCAAAGCAAAATCACAAGGCAATCTCCAGCAAACTGTTAGCTCCCGTATATCTGCAGAATGTAGGACATCTCCCAGAAACAAGAGCCTTGCTAGGACCTCACTCAGATCATCGGCTTCCTCTAAACTGGCAATTCAGCCGGTTATTACATCCTCTTCTAAACAAATAAATAGAATGCTCAGTGCCAGTCAGCAGAAGAGAGTGAGGGGGAGGACGGCCACTGTGCATATAGCAGACTGAACGTTATCAGACACCAGCCATGAGCATAAGCTGTCTTCTGTTCTTCAAATGCTGTATAGTTTTGCACAGTTGAATTTCAGCTGACTGTTTCTAGTTGAAGTTCTTTTTTGTCTGTATATGTTTGTTTATTTGTCAAATGCATTTTTTTTTACTTGTAATGAGTATATTTTTTAAGTTTATAATGGGTATTTATCTCATAGGTTGATGGTTGTAAATTAAATTTATAATGAATAGTTTTGTCCTTGATAATACATCAAGAGCATGTTTTTCACAATGGGTTTTGGCACTCTATTAAATTGTCTTTAAAAAATAGCAAACCAACAAATGCAAAAAATGCTTAAGTCAGCAATACACAGCCTACACAAAGAGCAAATGTGCTCTTTGGGAATCAGCCATTCATTCTCTCTCACAAACACACAATACAAATGCCTTAATAGGCTTTTTACACTATGTAGTTTAAGTGTGGATTAATGTTTGCTCCCACTGCAGAGATAAAGGTAAATCTTTTTATGTGCATATATTATTGCACTAACACTTTGCCTAATGGTTGTTGAGATCAACGCATTTAAGAAGAGCCCAGCAGCCATGGTGATGGTTGCGATCTTCCATGAAAGTGGCAGAAGCTACAACATTGTTTTTAAAAAGTGAAGTGAGGTTGGTTCATTGTCTTTTCTCTACTATGTGGCTGGAGAAGAAATGAAACAAAGATGTCTCCTGAGTGACCGTGGAAGCCTGAATATAACAGGTCTTTACAAGGTTAACACTTCATATACGTAATAAAACACAATACATACAGTCAAGTATAGGGTCCATATACTAATACTGGAAAAACAATAGCAGATTATATCCCTTAGTGCAAAATCGTAGTGGTGTGGGTTGAAATACATGCAATAGAAAAATACATTTGTATGCAAGGCAGCAATAAGCTTATATACAGATTTAGAAATATAAAATACGTGTGCAAATAGTGACTGGGAAAAAAAATCCGCTTATTTTCTTGACGAAGATACACTTTTAATTAACTGACTAACTAATGTCTTTAATAACCTATAAAAGACCAAAGCTTTTATTTCAGCGCTTGTGGGCTAGTGTATAATCACTCTAGTTGTCTTAATGTATTCTAACCATTGAGAAGTAAATGGTAAATTTCCTATTAGCTAGGATGAGTGTGTTGGCGAGTGTACCAAGTGAGGATGGGTTGACGCGTCAGCGCAGCATAAGATGCACTGCGCAATCGCATTGGCTTCCCTTACGATATGTGCTGCTTGGCCACCGCCTTCCATCCATCCGAGCTGCCACCCCTTCGCCTTCTTCCCAGTCCTCCCTACCCCTCGGCATCCCAACCGTGCTACCCACCCCTCAGTCTCCGATGCTGCATGAAGGATTTCCCCCTCTTCCCGCGGGATACGCACCAAAATCGCTCCCATAATAATGGACTGCGACGCTCGCTCTAAATTGATGCGCTAATGACATTTTATTTAGTCTTCAAATATGAATCATGCGTCTGATATTCCATCTGTGTCTGCTCGCTAGCATATTTATTTCCGTGCCATCTTCTATCGCCTCAACCTCAACGGGTAAGTATAATGTTTATCTTGCGTAACTTTATTATTTACATGATACGTCTTTATTCGATATTTGCTATATGTTACGTTGGTATTAGTGCAAGGTGTTTTTCCAACGCCTTTTGTTGCGGTAGGAAATCCCCGCTAAATACGCAGGTTCTCTGTAGGCTTTGATTGAGCCGCCTCCATTACTTAACTGTGTTTACGGCCGTTTATACGTGTCAATCTATGCAGAGGTGGGTAAAAGCTTTTGAAGGCCTCTGTATGGGTTGACAGCCCCATTAGTATGGTGCTGTACGGGAACATGGTAAGGATTTAGTGAGGCGCACTGAATCTTAATTCGATTACCATGACAATAGATTATTATTAGCTGACATGATGCGCATCTAAAGCTTTTACAATTCAGATATCAGATATCCAGATATGCAGCTGATAAAAGTTGAGAAAAAACAATTTGATATGGGTATGTTTTGCCAATAAGTGTCTCTTATGTCTCTTCTGCCATTACATGTATCATATATCTCATCCTCTCACCCACTGTCTTGAATGTGTGATCAGATTTCAGTGTTTTATTTGGTTATCAGCCGTAGTGCCTCCATTTCGATACCCTGAGATCTGCATAAGGGAGATCTGTGCGCAGCTTCTCTGCAGCATCACAGGGCTGCAACTGCTGGCACACGTTCATATATAATTGACGGGATCCCTCTCTGAGATGGAGACTGTAAAGCAGTAAACAATTTCCTCCTTTCCTGCAGTTTCCAGCTTCGTACAGAATGAGGATCTCAGGGATCAGCAGGTGCCTGAGACCCCGCGAGAAGCGACAGCAGCGGCACCGGGCAATTCCACGGGTAGAAAAACCGGAGAGCACGAGGTCACGGTCACATATCCCTCCCGGCTCATCTACTACTTGAATGAGGAGTCGGAGAGCACGTATCATGACCTGGACACTCGGACGAGGAGCCAGGCCAGTGATGGACAGGTGAGACATGGGCTGTCTTACAGTGTAAAGATCCCCAACACTGCATAATTTAGCCCCCACCAAATTCAGGTCTTCAGGAAGCTGCTTTCTTTCAAACTGCTAGGAGCTGCTGGGAATGGTGCAGTATGTCCAAATTCTCAGAGCTGATCAAGGTTCACCAGCCCTCCCTCACAAATCTAACACACTTTTCGCAAAAGAAGCAGTTTTCACTCCCCCCACTCTCTGTACTGAACAGACGTTGTGGGATTGCATTGTGCACACACTTTCACTTTACTTTTGCCAGTGCAGTATTTTTGCTGTAAAGCAGCACAGCTGTGTGATTTATGTTGCTCTAGAGCGGATGTTTTATCTATCTGCACTTACAGAGATTTGCTTGTTGAGAATATGATTTAATGTGTCTGCAGAAATGAAATTTTCACAAAAAGATTTTTTTGAATAACATTTGCAGGCTTTGCTGGCAGGTTTGATATAGCAACTTATGTTTGTTTTGTGAAGTGTTAATGAGCCCCTGTTTATCTCCCTGACCACAGGATGTCCACCTGGCCCAAGCAAGTTTCCAGCTGGATGCCTTCGGCACCACATTCAATTTGGACCTTACATTGAACAAGTAAGTGTGTGTGTCTGAGTAGCAAAAGACAGATTTGGTTTCAAAAACAAAGAATTGCTCTGTTGTTTAGTTGTGCATTGTTCAAATATCACATTTTTAAAATTGAAAATAGATATTTTTTCCCCTGTTGCATGGTGCATGGGGATTTCTAATTTCGCTAAATTTCATTGTGAGTTTATCGCACAAATTCAGTCCATTCAGTAATCTCCTCCCTGTTTGTCTATTGTCTGTCAGCACCTTTACATTCAAGGTATTTGCTGAAAAGCAAAAAACACTTTGGTTTAAATATCATCCGAACTGTGTGAATGCTGACTAACTTTCAGTTATCAACAAACATTCTTCCAGTAACATTAATAGAATGTTTGTTCAAAGTTATCTGGTCTTTAATAATGTTCTCAAAACGTTAGCACTGTAACATTATGTATTCCTCGCTAATGGAATGTTTTTCTGAAACATTTTAATTGGATGTTCGTCGCACTTTTCTAAATGTTAAAATTGACTAGTTTCAGGTTCAGAGAACATTCAAAAGTAACTTTCCCAGAATGTTTGCAAAATGATCAAATGCAACGTTCCCTTAATGGTTTCTTTAACATTCACATAACCAACATAAATAAATAAAAATAATAAAAATGTAAACATTTAAAAACCTGTATGTTTTGAACATTCAGAGAACATACAGGAATATTGTTTTCATAACTTAATGGGAACATTATAGCAAAACCTTCTTAGAACATAAGTTTGTTAGCTGGGATGTGAGGTGCTAATTGTTTTATGTGGTATCAAGTGTGATATCCCTGTTAATTTACATTTATTTATTTAGCAGATGCTTTTATACAAAGCAAATTCAAATGAGAAACATCACAAACAATTTGTCATATTGCCAACAATATTCTTATCGGGTTTAGTAGAAAGTTAGATTAGGAAACAAGCAAGAGCAAAAGTAAAATGCTGACAAGAAGCTAAAGTATTTTTTTTAGTAGTAAGTGCTTTGGTTGTGCTTAAGTGCTTGTGGAAGAGGTCTGTCTTCAGCTGCTCTTTGAAAGTTGTGATAGTCACAGAAGATGGGGGGCAGGTCAGCAGCTCATATTAAAATAATTGTTATTTATACAAGTTTTGCATACAAGTTTAAAATGAGTATGCACTGCAGCACAGTTTTATATCTGGTGTCATTCAAAATTCAGAAGCATTGTGACACTATTTGATCACAAGTCATCAGTAGTTGCCAAACGTTTTGGCTTCCACATCACGTTAACCAGAAATATCCAATACCAGAGGTCACAGTTTAAAAAGGACGAACATTTTAAATTCTGTCGTCATTTATTCCCCCTTATATCGTTCCAAACATGTATGACTATTTTTCTCTGGTGGAACACAAAAGAATATATTTTGAAAAATGTCTGAGGGTTTTTAGTCCATAAAATAAAATGCAAGGCGGTACAAATTTTATCCCATTAATGTGCACATCATTTCCACTTAGTCTTTTAGAAAATATTTAAACACATTTAAGCCATAAATAAGAATTATTATTGCTGCCCACTTTCTTTTCATTAGATGAATTATATGTTTGAAGTGTCTATTTTTGCAAGCTAAAATGCATTTAGGCTGATTAATTGTCAGCTTGTGACAGCTATAAAAATAGGATCAGTTGCAGCAACAGAAGTGTTTGTGATCATGGGATTAAAAGACTTTTCTGTTTCTGTTTTCTTCAAAAAAATAATGTTTTGGGACATTTGATGGTGAATTACGCTATTGATGCTGTTGTATATACTGTACATATATTTATCACACAACATTCAATTTGCTCTTCAAATACACATTTAATGCATTTTTATGTATATTTACTATGCCTTAACAAATCTATGTGGCAGAATCCCTAAAGATGTGATGCAGCTTCTGTTCCACTAACGTCTCAAAGCTAGAACAGCTGATACAGAAGACAGTGTTCTCCCAATGCATGCTTATTAAGCACATAGGTGCATGGGATCCGGGGCTCTAGATTTATTGTTGTGTTGTTGGATAATTAATGCAAGATTGCCCCTTTGAATTCTCTCTCTCACTTTGATTTTAGTGATCTGCTCTCTTCAGATTATGTGGAAATCCACTACGACAAAGACAAGCCAGTTCTCTCCAGGGTAAGACAGAAAGAGCAGCACACCAATATCAAACAGACCCCTGAAAATAACTACTACATTGCAGTGATGAATGTGCGTTTGTTTAGGGCGGGGAACACTGCTACTACCACGGCCACGTGAGAGGAAAAGAAGACTCCCGTGTAGCTTTATCCACCTGCAACGGGCTTCAGTAAGAAACCTTGTTTTGTTTGTATGTGTGTGAGTGAGATAAAGACAGCGCAGGAGAGAAAATCTGACCTGGAGACCTACTGTGAGGCCAGATGGCAGTTGGTACACATGAAAAGATTTGAATGTCACCATGTTAGTGTGTGGTTGAGTGTCACAGAGAGTAGCCGAGGGAAAGAGCAGAGTGTTTGTTCGGTTAGAAAAGCACAGTTGTGGTCACTTGACGAGTGATTTGACGGTTTTATCTGTCCTTCTTCCTGTATCCTTTTTCCGATTGACATCCCTGACTCTCTTTTCTCAACCCCCTTCTTGTGCTTCACTCTTCCAGTGGGATGTTTGATGATGGTAATTTTGTCTATCTCATCGAGCCTTTGAAACAGACTCACACCGTGAGTAAAGATCACTTCAGTATAGCTTATCCTTTTTGATTTCATTACTCGCACAGCTCGTCTACAAAGGTCACCATGTTTGTACCTTTTAGGAAACGGAAGCACGACCCCATACTTTGCGCCGAACATCATCGCTCCATGTGACCTCTGTCCCAGGTGCCTGGGGTAAGTGTGCCAAGGTCATGGTAACAGATATATGGCAAGATATTATATCCATACCCCCTTATCTCCATGGTTACCTTCATGTCTGTTTCTCTCAGCTGCTGATGACCCAATTGAGGAAAAAGAAGAGGAGAAGCGTATTTTTGCTAGCATGCCTTGGCTAAAGCGAAGGAGGAAAAGAGCTGTAAGAAATGACTCTCAACCTTTTCCATGTGCTCCACTGTTTCAGTGGAAACCTCTATAAATGCTACCTCATACTTAAGTGCTATGCTCTCTGAATGTATCATTTTGATTTGATTACTTTTTAAGATGCCACGTAACATTTTTGAGGAAATGAAGTATCTGGAAATAATGATTGTCGCTGACCACAACACGGTGGGTTCATCCACAACACATTACAAGCATCCTGTATAAATTAGCCAAGTCTGAAAATTTATTTTAATCCTTTTTTTTATATATATGTTTTTGAATCAAAGGTAAGTGAATTGTTGAAATTATCCACTAGAGGGCACTGAATAACAAATGTTCCCTTATTGTTCACATACTGCAGAACCAAAAATGTTCAGAATACACCTTGAAACTTATTTCCTTTTTTTTTCATCTCTTGTTTTTGCAGTTTAAAAGGCATAAGAGTAAAAAGCATACCCGGAACTCTGCCAAATCAGTGGTCAACTTTGTAGACGCTGTATGTTCACATATTAATTGCTGTAAAATATTTCCTTAATAGTCACCCAATTTATAATCTTCTTAATCTAAAATTCAAATGATATTCTCTTTAGATTTTTAAGGAGCAGCTGAATACGCGTGTGGTATTGGTTGCTGTGGAGATTTGGACGGACAGGGACCGGATTCCGCTGAGCGTGAAACCATTGGAAATGCTAAGAGACTTTTCAAAGTACAGACAACAGAACATCAACATCAACGCTGATGCCGTGCACCTCTTCACGTGAGTTGCAGTCTCTTGAATGAATGAGGTGTGATAGCCTGGTGGTTAAGGATGTTGGCCAGTAACCGAAAAAATTCGGTTCAGTTGTTGGTGTAGAAGAGTAACTGAGAATTCTGAATTTGTGTTGGTCATTCTCAGGAAATGTGTGTGCTAAGAGAATGCTGGACTTATGTCACAATACTTCATTTAACAATGGTTAGTGTATAATGCAATATATAATGCATATTTAAAAATATAGCATTGCATTTTTTATAACTGGAATATCAGCCAATTTGCATATCCCTATTCATAACCATTACATTTTTAGAGTTATATTTTGAAAAAAAAATAAATAAATTTTTTGATTTTACTGAAAATAAAATATTTAATGTCACTATATATATATATATTTATATATATATGTGGGACTATAATTTGTCCCAGCTCTCTCTGTTCAGTCTTTTTTTTTTTTTGCTGTATGATTCAAACAACAGTTTCTTTTACAATTTTTTTTTTTACATATATAGTGGGCAAATGATTAGTGTCTGTTTTGGAAAAATCTTGTCTGATAACATTTAATCCAAAACATTTGAACTGTAACACAGTTGACACAAAGCATGTTTTTGAAGTATAGAATTATGAATTATAGCTCATTAAGGAAAATATTTTAATTACAGTGTGTGATTTATAAGGCTGCCAGAATTTATCTATTCAAATTACAAATAAATTAATTCCAAACTTACTGTGACAGGGTTAAAAATAATATAACACATTAATGTTAAGCATACTGTTAGTAATACAAAAAAATAAAAAACTGAACATTTCTGGCACAAATGACACAGTTCCCTAAGAATTAAATTGAATACCATTGTTTGGTAATACAGTTACAGCAAAAGGGGAACTGGCGACAATGATAAAGACCTTTTTCTGCTTGCAGTAATGTGACGTTTCATTACGGTCGGAGCGGTGTTGCATATATTGGTGGTGTGTGTTCCAAAGGAAGAGGAATTGGTGTTAATGAGGTAAGGTTGACACATGCAGCATTCTGGGTAGACAGACTGGGCAATTTACTGTAAAACCTTACCTTGGAGCCATTCTAAATGACTTACCTCTGCTGTCATGCACTGCTGTTTCTGTTCCTCTCTTTCAGTTTGGCAGCACATGGACAATGGCTGCCTCTCTCTCTCAGAGCTTAGCACAGAATCTGGGTATCCAGTGGGATCCTGTGATCAGGAGGAGTAAGTTTGTTTCACCTCCTGCTGTCAAACTACTTGATTTCTGACTTGTTTACTGTAAAAGTTTAGGATTTAAAGTCAACTCACAGACTTTCTCACTCACTCTTGTGTTCTCTCAGAGGAGTGCGGCTGCATGGATTCATGGGTGGGATGTATAATGGAAGACACTGGGTATCGTTAAACACACACATTATTGTATAGCCTCTCCTGACTACTTGCCGGGCATTTTAGCTCCTACTTTCCTGTCATATTTCTTGATTTGCGTAGGTTTATTTTTCTCTGTTCCCCTCTGTAGAGTGCAACACACACGCAGGTTTTCCAAATGCAGCATCACCGACTACAGGAACTTTCTTCTAAGAGGAGGTGCTTCATGTCTGTTTAACAAACCCAACAAGGTAGGCTTGAACAATAGTGCGGACAACACAACATTCTCACCTGCATTTTTCATTACTCAACATTTTTAAAAAGGAAAATTTGCTGAAAATGTACTTACCCTCAGGCCACCCAAGATGTAGATAGTTTCTTTCTTCGTCGTAACAGATTTGGAGAAATGTAGCATTACATCACTTGCTCACCAATAGATCATCTGCAGTGAATGGGTGCCGTCAGAGTGAGAGTCCAAACAGCTGATAAAAACATCACAATAATCTACAAGTAATTCATAGGACTTCAGTCGATTAATTAACATCTTGTGAAGCAAAAAGTTGCATGTTTGTAGTAAAGAAATCTATCATTAAGATGTTTTTAACTTCAAACAAGTCCTCTATCCATAATATTGCTTTCGCCAGTGAAAAGGTTATCTTGTCTGAATCAGGAGAGAAATATGAACAGATCAAGCACGGTTTACTAGCAAAAGCAGTCCAAAACATTTCCAAACGAATATGTCAGTGGATTTTGATGTGAGAGAACAACAGGGGATGAACGTTTTTACTGGAGGAAGCGTTATTATGGATTATAAGCTTGTATTTTGGCCAGAAGCGATGGTTTAAAGTTAAAATGGCTTAGTGATTGATTTGTTTCTTGCAAAAATACAGATTTTCACTTCACAAGATGTTAATTGATGGACTGGAGTCGTGTCGATTACTTGTGGATTATTGTGATGTTTTTATCAGCTGTTTGGACTCTCATTCTGACGGCACCCATACACTGCAGAGGATTCACAGGTGGGCAAATGATGTAATGCTAAATTTCTCAAAATCTCCAAATCCAAAACTCATCTACATCTTGGATGGCCTGAGGGTGAGTAGATTTTCAGCAAATTTTCATTTTTGGGTTAACTATTTCTTTAAGATTGGTAACCTCTGGACTAAATGTTATTCTCTTACAAATCCTGCTTGGTGTGCAATTCTTTTTATTAATGTATGCTAGATTGTTGTGCTATATTTGGATCTTACACTCCAACTAAGCTATTTTTGGATCTACTTGCCTTTCTGTTTGTTCTGTTCATGTACCTGCAACCCACAAAAAAAAACAGGGGTCTTCAACAAAAAGCTGAAATTGAAACAGTCAGTGACATCAGATGTTATTGGTTCTCACGTGTATTGTGATGGATTGTCATTGTCATCAAACAAAAATCAAGTACTTGTCTTACATTCATCATTTATCAGACATGATGCTGGATAAACTTGTGCTTTGTGTTGGCAGCTCTTTGAGGCTACAGAATGTGGAAATGGTTACGTGGAAGTGGGAGAGGAGTGTGACTGTGGGGCTCGAATGGTAAGCACTATTTTTTTTCGTAAATCATACTTCCATACAGACAATAGCAAAACATAATATTTTACTAACTATTTTTTCGTCTGTATGCACATATTTGATCTGCTTATGCAGGAGTGCTATAAAGACTGCTGTAAAAAATGTTCTTTGTCTAATGGAGCGCACTGCAGTGACGGCCCCTGCTGCAACAGCACATGCCTAGTAAGAGACTTCGCTTTTGCCTCATTATTCATCATAACTTCCTCCATCCTCAACTACTGAGTGTCTTATAATGCACTGATCAGTTGTTTCTCTCAATCCCTGTCCCTGCACCTTTTTCAGTTCTACCCACGTGGGTACAGCTGTCGATATGCTGTAAATGATTGTGACATATCAGAGACTTGTTCAGGAGACTCGGGACAGGTCTTGCTCTTTCTTTTCTATTTTTTCTTTTTTATTTAATTTTATTTAATTTTATTTGATGTCAGTAATTTATATGTGAAGTTAGAAATACGAAAACATCACAGTATAAAGGGTTGAACGGAAAGAAAAGCATTTTCGCAGAACCACATAGTGAAAGCATATTTCAGTAAAAGCAACATTTGAGTAGTATTTGATTTTTTTTTCTGTTTTCTATATAGCCCATTAAAATGTAATGGTGATGCATATGCAAATTTTCTGACATTCCCTTGAAAAACAAACATTTACTAATTAAATTTAAAAATTTTCATTTATTTGTTTCAGAGTTAATTCGATGAGATTTCCAGTATCTGATTTTTCCTGTAAATAATAAATAATTTAAACCATTTTAAATCATTTTTCCTGCCGCTGTTTTCTAACAATGGGCCACTAATTAATTTATGCAGAAGATGCTACAGTTTCTACATGACAATCACAGGGATGATGGTGTTTCACACAATACACCCCCAAGCATCACTATCTGCCATAACAGCCGTAACAGAAGGCATGTTATTCACTAAATGACAGCCCGCCTGCAGTTTTAACACTTATAAAAATTATGCAGGGTTGAAAAACTAACTTTGATAGTCCAGTTGTCAGTTGAAATCCAGTAACTAACATAAATCTCAATAAATATCATACAGAAATACTAAAACTTAGACCATGCTAAATACTATTTTTAATTCATTTTTATCATTGAATCAAAAATACTTTGTAAATATCTTTGTTATTCTTACAGTGCCCCCCTAATCTTCATAAGCAAGATGGCTACTCTTGTCAGCTCAACCAGGTCAGATATATAAATCTATTTAAATACATGGCAGAACAACATTTAGACTAGTTTTGATTAAACCCTCCACATTTTGTTTGTTACTATACCAGGGTCGTTGTTACAGTGGTGAATGTAAGACCCGGGAGAGTCAGTGCAAATACATCTGGGGTCCAAGTGAGTGACGCTGATGCCTTCAGAGTGCTTCAACTGTTCTTGCCAAAGAAAGCACGTTAAAATAACTGCAATCCACCCACTCTGTCTTTCAATACGTGCTTGCTTGTGTTTCGTCTTTTCCTTTCTCCGTCTCATTCCCTTCATTCTTTTCTCCTGTTGCTTTCTGTCGATTTCTCTTCTCTCAGAGGCTGGAGGGTCAGAGAAGCACTGCTATGAGAAGTTAAATACAGAGGGGACAGAAAAAGGGAATTGTGGGAGAGATGGAGACAAATGGGTGCCCTGCGGCAAACAGTGAGTCAGTTCCCCCAATTATTTGGAGAGCAGGAATATGCGGCACCATGAAACTTTAATATGGTACAAAACCAGGTCAAGTCTAGATGGCGGCTCTTGTTCTGCAAAATTCTCAGGCATGAGCTTTGCTCTTAATGCTTCTTTACTGTCTTCTTTACTGCCTGCCGAAAATTATGAAAAGCATTAAAAACTTTGTGTCTCTTTAAGTTTTATGCAGGTACACCAGGTAATGTTAATGGCGTTCTGTTACAGTAGGGCTTCTCAACTAAATATTAATTTATAAGTTGAATTCAATCACAATGTCATTTGCAGACTTTGTATAGAGGAATTTAACTATCATCAATGCTTAACAAGTAAAATAAAATATCTTCCACAAGTAAAACACAAACATTAATGCCAAGACATGGAAAAGAGAAAAAACAATCTACATATTAAATGCACAGGGTATTTTTTCTTTACATTTTCAATTTAATTTCATGTACATTTTGTGTTAAGAAATATAGAGTCGGTTTTTTGTGCAAATGAGATATGACAATTGCTGGGTTGATCGAACGCCTGACATTTTAAGTTAAACATTTTCAGATATTCCTGGTTCTCTGATGTTGCTTAATGGTCAAATGATAAACAGATAAAATATTTAACTTTTTTCAGTTTTTTATTTATTTTATTTTATTATTATTAATTTTTTTTTCAAAATTATTTATATATAGGGCTGCACAACTTGGCCAAAAAATAATTTTGTCATATATTGTAGTTTTAACAGTGATATGACATTTAATCTCACATTTCTCCTGCTGAAACCAACTAAGACCTCCTTCAAGTTCTTTATTATAATAATATTAATTACTATTATTACTTTTTGTAATAATTAATTTTATTTTATATTAAATTACTCACTTTCTAATGTTCAAACCCTCCAGCTTTTAACTTTCAAATCCTTGAGCTTTTATTTTGAGGGAAAACTGATGAAATTCTGCAAACCTCTATCCGTAGAAATCTGGGAAATTATGCAAATGTGTAAAAAATGTGAACCAAGTGCACATTGCATTCCAAAAATGTGTATTAATCTCAGCACATCACATAGAGTTTGAGAAGCAGCATTTACAATGCCGCTCTTCACTCTGATACACAGCCCAACAGACTATACTTATTTTATTTCATCTTATTTTGATTAATTGTGCAGCCTCATTTATTTTAATTTTTAACAACCCCCCTGCAATTCTCTTATAGTTTGTGAACCCCCATCTTTACCAGTTAATGGCATGGATATTTATTTGTGTTAAAAGCCTGGTTTTATTGGCATAGTGTACTCATATGATGTATTTAGCATAAGTTACTTATAATATCAGCAACAACTTGATCTCTGTGGGTGTAAGGAAATGAGAACAAGCAGTGAATGCTTGCCCTAGCAATAGATACTGTAAAAATCTGTATGTGAATCCCACATGAAATTTGCAGAACAAAGGTTACTGTCTAGACATGATCACATAACCATCTCTAATACTTTCCTAATCCAAATCCTGTGGATTTACAGCGATGTCTTCTGTGGGTACCTGCTGTGCACTAACACTGGGAGAAATCCAAGGATCGGGACCCTGAAAGGTGATGTCACTCCCACCACCTTTAACCATCAGGGGCGACTGGTGGACTGCAGGTCTGTTCCTGGATCTCTGCAAATGTTCTCCCATTATACTTTAACAAAATTCCTGAAATACTTATTTTTTACCGTTTTCTAATTCTCCTTCTTCTGTAGTGGGGGACACGTGCTGTTGGATGATGACACTGATCTAGGGTATGTGGAAGATGGTACGCCGTGTGGTCCCTCTATGATGTGCCTTGAGCGGAAATGTCTACCCATCTCCTCCCTGAACCTCACAGCCTGTCCGTCTGGCCCGGGTGGCCGAGTCTGCTCTTCTCACGGCGTGAGTGATCACCATCTGACACTCTCTGCTGCTTAGATGGATCTCACACCACAGTCAGCCTTGAACATAATTCTGTTTGAATTCCAATCCAACAAAGCCAGAAATCCACTCAAATCCACTTACAAATTTAATCCAGAATTTTAACGTCAGGGATTGAATTCATCCCCTGCATTCCGTTTATATGCAGAGGAATGACAATCTATTCCACAACATCTGAAAATAACACATTGTCATGGGTATCCAATATCTATAAGAAGGGGATTGATTTTTTTTATTTTAATTTTACTTAAATCTGCTGTAGGATGCCACACATTGTTAGTCAATAAACTAGCTAATCAGACACATTGGCTGCCTGTGGACGATTTTGTGTTTTGGGATTTGAAGACATAGGGTTTGTTGTCTTAGGAAGGCTGAGTTTTGAGAGTGGGTATTGAAATCGGTGAAAAACTGCTGAAATCGCATGGGGTTTTCAAACTTTTCAATGCCAAGACCTCTCAAACATGGCAATCCCCTTGGAAGGATGACCTCCTTCCAAAAATATAGAGGCAGCTACACTACCGTTCAAAAGTTTGGGGTCAGTAAAACATTTTACTGAAATTAATAATAATAATAATGCATTTTATTTAATGGTGCCTTTCTAAACACCCAAGGTCACCTTACAGCAAGCAAAATGATAAAAAATACAAAAATGAGTAACAAAAGAAGAACAGATCTATGCAGAAAATATGCAGACTGTCACTGTCGCGTATATTGAGAGGGAGGGAGTTCCATAGGCAAGGGGCCGCAAAACTAAAAGTTCTTGCTCCCAGGGGGCTTAAGCGTATAAGCGGCAACAAGAGAAATCGAGAATGAAGATCTGAGAGTGCACGAAGGAGGTTAGATGTGGAGAAGGTCAGTAAGGTATGGCGGAGCTAGGTTGTGAAGTGCCTTAAATGTGAAAAGCAAAATTTTAAAATCGATACTTCACTGGGAGCCAGTGTAGACGTTGGAGAACTGGAGAAATGTGCTCAATAGATGAAGTCTTAAAAAGAACACGAGCTGCCAAATTCTGAACTAACTGGAGTTTATGAAGAAGTTTAGAAGGAAGGCCAGTAAGGAGAGCATTACAATAATCGATACGTGAGGTAACGAGTGCGTGAATAAGAATTGCAGTATTATTCGTTGTGAGAGAGGGATGGAGATGATTAATATTACGCAGGTGGAAATATGCAGCATGCGTAATATTATTAACATCAGCTTCAAAGGACAAACTCCTAACCTGCTGAGAAGGACAAATTGCATTATAATCGATTATCCACAGAAAAACAATCAGATTTAGTCAGAGTAGATCTTGTAGATCTTGTACTTGTGTTAACGAGTGCGTGAATAAGAATTGCAGTATTATTCGTTGTGAGAGAGGGATGGAGATGATTAATATTACGCAGGTGGAAATATGCAGCATGCGTAATATTATTAACATCAGCTTCAAAGGACAAACTCCTAACCTGCTGAGAAGGACAAATTGCATTATAATCGATTATCCACAGAAAAACAATCAGATTTAGTCAGAGTAGATCTTGTACCAATGAGTAAGACCTCAGTTTTATCACTGTTGAGTTTTAGAAAGCTGGCTGAAAGCCAGTCTTTAATTTCAGTTAAACATCTGGTCAAGGAAGGTGGAGCTAAAGGGTTTGGAAGACAGGTAGAGCTGGGTGTCATTGGCATAGCAGTGAAAATGGATACCATATTTCCTGAAAATATGGCCAAGAGGGAGTAAATAGATGATGAATAGCAGTGGGCCCAAAACAGAACCCTGAGGGATACCAGTGGTAACTCTAAATGGTCTTGATCGAAAATGTTTTAATTTGAACAAACTGAATGCGACCAGTGAGATATTACCTAAACCAGGACAGGGTGGTGCCAGTGATCCCTATAGAAACGAACCTGTCCAGGAGTATCTTATGCGAGATGGTATCAAAGGCCGCACTCAGGTTGAGAAGGACAAGTATTGTTAATAAACCAGAATCAGCTGCCAATAACAGATCATTAGTCATTTTAACAAGAGCAATCTCTGTACTATGGTGGGGATGAAAGCCAGATTGAAATCGCTCAAATGATTTATTATTGGAAAGATGATCGTGAACTTAAGTTGCAATACATTTTTCCAAGATTTAAGAAATAAATGGCAAATTAGAAATTGGATGGTAATTTTCAAAACTTCAAAAAGAGAGGAAGGTACAGAACCAGAAACAAGTGAAGAGTGAATAATTGTAGTAATTAATGAAGACAAAGATAGTAGACAGGCTTTAACTAAGCAAGTAGGTAATGGGTTGAGCTGACAAGTGGTAGGTTTAGATTTCCGGATATGACAATATCTCCGTAACAGTTGTTAAAGTGAAAGTAGTAAAAGTAAAATGCAGGGTCACATAGGAGACTGGATAACTGGAATCATAGCCTAAATTACTTGAAAGTAATTGCTGAGGAATCTTTTTAATCTTAGACTCAAAGAAAGTCAAAAAACTGTTGAAAGGTTCAAGTCTCAGGTCCGACAGGAATTGTAGGTGGGGGGAGTGAATGTACAGCGCTCTCTTTCACCTTCAATACCACGACTGAAGTGAGACCCTTGAGCAAGGCATCGAACCCCCAACTGCTCCCCGGGTGCCGCAGCAATATGGCTACCTACTGCTCCGGGTGTGTGTTCACGGTGTGTGTGTGTGTTCACTACTGTGTGTGTGCACTTGGATGGGTTAAATGCAGAGCACAAATTCCGAGTGTGGGTCACCATACTTGGCCATATGTCACTTCACTTTCACTTTTTTTTTCAGAATACATGTTCTACTCTCCCACCTTCAATACCACGACTGAGGTGCCCTTGAGCAAGGCATCGAACCCCCAACTGCTCCCCGGGTGCCGCAGCAATATGGCTACCTACTGCTCCGGGTGTGTGTTCACGGTGTGTGTGTGTGTTCACTACTGTGTGTGTGCACTTGGATGGGTTAAATGCAGAGCACAAATTCCGAGTGTGGGTCACCATACTTGGCCATATGTCACTTCACTTTCACTTTTTTTTTCAGAATACATGTTTAACGGTAAAGAGTCAGGTGGACACAGAAAATTCTTCACCACAGAAAAAAGAGATATATAGTTCCCTTCACTAGCTCCAGTTATATTAGAATAATAGTCTGATTTAGCTTTGGACAATGCATCTTTGTAATGTTGGATATGGTGAGCAAGCATTTCTTTATGTACAGTAAGACCTGATTTGGCATACAGACGCTCTAGCCTACAGCCTTTTACTTAAAAGTAGATGCAAATCAGAGGTAAACTAGGGAGCAGAGAGAGTAAAAGAAACAATAGTTTTATACAGCAAGGGTGCGTTGAATTTATCAAAAGTGACAGTAAAGACTTTTACATTTTTACACAAGATTTCTAAAAGATTTCAAATAAATGCTGTTCTTTTGATCTTTCTAATCATCCTGTAGAATTCTTTATAAAAGTATCCACAAACATATTAAGCAGCACAACTGCTCTCAACAGTGATAATAATAAATGTTTCTTGAGCACCAAATAAAGGAATAAATTATATATTTTTAAATATATTATTATAATATATACAGTAGTTAGTTATAGTTAATATAGTTATTAAGTGTAATATTATTTCACAATATTGCTGGGTTTTTTTAACTTTATTTTGATCAAATAAATGCAGCCTCTGTGAGTGTATATAAATTTTCAACATTAAAAAAACTTACCAATACCAAACTTTGAACAATAGTGTGTATATTAAAGACCCATTTTCGTATAGTGTACGAAAAATTGTGAGGGTGACAATATAAAATATTATTAAACATGACTGTATTTATAAAACTTGAAGAGAAACATCTCCAATTAATTTCAAATTTATTTATAAAATTATATTTAAAATATAAAGATTCAGCAGATGTAAAAACTGTAAAATGAAAATGTAGAAATACTTTTTTCACAAAACTGTATACATTTTTATTTCTTTATTACTATTAAAAACGGGCTAATCTGTAAATATTAACCCCAGGCTTACAGCACCTTTAACTTGACTGTGTTACACATCATCAATGATGATACTGAGGGTTATTTCTTACTGTTTATCAACTTTCAGGTGTGCAATAATGAAGCAACCTGCACCTGTGATGCTACATGGGCAGGGACTGACTGCAGCATGCATGACCCCCCAAAAGAGCCACCTGTCACCGAGGACCCGGGTCCCAAGGGTTCGTGATCTCTCTTAATTCTTTAAACATAAAAAAACTTTGCCATATACATACACAGATCTTACAGCCTAATCCTCAGATGCACACACACCTTAACTCCAGTCCACTGCAAAGCCACTTCCAAAGATCACTGCTTTTTGTAGGTGCCCATTTCTATATTGTGACTTTTCCCACTCACAAGACTTTAACAAATACTAGTACGTGTACAATAAAAAAAAAAAAAAATGGGGCCTTGAGTGACATTTTCTCTGTTGAATCACATGACTGTATTTATAAAACTTGAAGAGAAACATCTCCAATTAATTTCAAATTTATTTATAAAATTATATTTAAAATATAAAGATTCAGCAGATGTAAAAACTGTAAAATGAAAATGTAGAAATACTTTTTTCACAAAACTGTATACATTTTTATTTCTTTATTACTATTAAAAACTGGCTAATCTGTAAATATTAACCCCAGGCTTACAGCACCTTTAACTTGACTGTGTTACACATCATCAATGATGATACTGAGGGTTATTTCTTACTGTTTATCAACTTTCAGGTGTGCAATAATGAAGCAACCTGCACCTGTGATGCTACATGGGCAGGGACTGACTGCAGCATGCATGACCCCCCAAAAGAGCCACCTGTCACCGAGGACCCGGGTCCCAAGGGTTCGTGATCTCTCTTAATTCTTTAAACATAAAAAAACTTTGCCATATACATACACAGATCTTACAGCCTAATCCTCAGATGCACACACACCTTAACTCCAGTCCACTGCAAAGCCACTTCCAAAGATCACTGCTTTTTAGGTGCCCATTTTGATATTGTTACTTTTCCCACTCACAAGACTTTCACAAACACTAGTACGTGTACATTAAAAAAAAAATGGGGCCTTGAGTGACATTTTCTCTGTTGAATCACCCCTATTTCCTCTGCACAGTGAGCGTGGCCACAAACAGGCTGATAGGGGCAGTGGCAGGGACCATTCTGGCCCTGGGGGTGATTTTTGGAGGCACAGGGTGGGGAATAGAGTAAGCACCTCTTAACCCTTTAATGCCACTCCCCCAGCAAGAGGGAGATCCTGTGATCCCCTGTGTGTGCGCGTGTATGTGCGGTTGTGTGTACGTGTTCTCCCAGTGGCTTTGTCCGTTGTGTTGAATGTGATGGTGCCTTGTAATTTTTGTTGTGTAATTGGACTGATTGATTGGTATATCTCTTATTTTCTCTTCTCCCTTGGCTGCTATTATCATGGATATTTTTATTATCACCCTGTGTTAATGGAGTGTTGCGGTGCTTCCCTTTCTGGTCCATGTGGGGCATTAACATAGAACAAAAAATTCAAAGTGAGAAAAGAGGATCAAGAATGAAGAACAAGACGAGGAGGGTGGAAAAACATGAGATGACTTGGACTGACATTGACATAAGATGCCGTGGCGTCTTTTAACTGACACAAAATCCCATCAGAACTGGCCCACTTTCTGAGCTGAGCTAAATATTCCACTCTAACTAGGTCCGACGTGTGCGTGAGTGGGTAAAAGTTCACCATGGACATTTTCTCTGTTGAATCACCCCTATTTCCTCTGCACAGTGAGCGTGGCCACAAACAGGCTGATAGGGGCAGTGGCAGGGACCATTCTGGCCCTGGGGGTGATTTTTGGAGGCACAGGGTGGGGAATAGAGTAAGCACCTCTTAACCCTTTAATGCCACTCCCCCAGCAAGAGGGAGATCCTGTGATCCCCTGTGTGTGCGCGTGTATGTGCGGTTGTGTGTACGTGTTCTCCCAGTGGCTTTGTCCGTTGTGTTGAATGTGATGGTGCCTTGTAATTTTTGTTGTGTAATTGGACTGATTGATTGGTATATCTCTTATTTTCTCTTCTCCCTTGGCTGCTATTATCATGGATATTTTTATTATCACCCTGTGTTAATGGAGTGTTGCGGTGCTTCCCTTTCTGGTCCATGTGGGGCATTAACATAGAACAAAAAATTCAAAGTGAGAAAAGAGGATCAAGAATGAAGAACAAGACGAGGAGGGTGGAAAAACATGAGATGACTTGGACTGACATTGACATAAGATGCCGTGGCGTCTTTTAACTGACACAAAATCCCATCAGAACTGGCCCACTTTCTGAGCTGAGCTAAATATTCCACTCTAACTAGGTCCGACGTGTGCGTGAGTGGGTAAAAGTTCACCATGTGTGTGTTTGTGGGTTAATGTTTGTGTGTCTGTGTGCGCGCGTGTCTGTGCATTTGTTTTCGTCAGTCCTGTATTGGTAGCGTTGCTCAAAACACCTCAGTGCTTTAAGATCTTCCCTTACAAACCATCAGTTACTTGTGCCGCTCCCCTGTGCCAAAATCTACAGCCCCTAAATTCTCCACATTCATGTCCAATAACATCCCACACACACACTATGCTATCAAGGGTAAGTTGAGCGTTATCTACCCTACGGATTCCCATCCTGAGTAATCACATGACTGAAAGAGTGTATAACATAAGTCCAGCATTTGATGTGTAAACCCTGCATGCTGTGCAGGTGCCCCCTGCAGCTTACGTCATGTTTCTCTCCCATCATGCCCTTCTACAGGTCCTAGTGCCACCAACCTTATCATAGGCTCCATCGCAGGGGCCATCCTGATGGCAGCCATAGTGCTGGGGGGGACGGGATGGGGATTTAAGTAAGAGCTGCACCGCATGCTTCCTATTGCCTGCCAGCCTGGAACAGGCTCACTCACACTTAAACATACACACTCACACACACACACTTTTGCATACATGCACACAACACTTACCACTACACACTCACATTCACACATGCACAAGGGCCTGGGCTTCTGCTACAGACAACAGATACTAAAACTAGGTCATCATTTAAAGTGCCAAATTCTGAACTACATGCTATGATAGAATGCTAAGGGCGATAAGTGTAATTTGTCATTTTTTCTGTAACAATATATGTAATTGTAAGTTGTTTAAATGTAACATTTTCTTAAGTATGCTAATGGTTCTTTACAGGTGACAGCAGATTGTAGTTTAGCTCATGGTAGCTAGATGGTAGCTATCGAAAACCAATCAAGAAAAATTACCCACTAAAATGATCTGGCTACATCTTTCAACCACCAAATTACAGTTTAAGTCTAGGTCTAGACATTTAACCCAGTTGGTTTAGAGCTCTGTAGACTGTAGCAGAACCTCGTGCAGACTGGCCCATCGCTTGACATGCATGCAAGCAAAATGGTAAAATGGATACTGAGCAAGATGTGTAATGACAGTAATGAATTAATGACAATATCAAGAGAAGATTGATGTGTAGCCTTTTTTGCTAACTACATGCTAATACTTAAAAACTTATACATTTCAGTAATACCATGACCAGTTTATGTAGTAAGGTGGGAACTGTTGGAGAAAGTAACATTGTATGCTTACTTAAAGCTACACTATGTAACTTTTTTTTTTGTTCAAAGTTAGCAAATTTATATAATGAGCAAGTGCAGTATGCCAGACACATTTCACAGGAAACTGCATAGTTCTGTCATTCGTCTTGTCATTCGCAAACCTTGTACCGAAAAGAGTTTGTAAGCAAAATATTAAAGTAACAGTGTCCATACTAAAAAACAGATCAACACTAGCTTGGCTTTTCAAAAATAGGTTTAGTTTGCGCATTTGCTGTGCATGGACTAGGTTCACAAAACAATATTTACGTTGGTAACAATGCCAATCTCTAAACCACTTACTACTTCGCCTACTAGCCAGGTGTCCACTGTTTTACCTTAACTGATATGAATACCAATCATTATGTCTAATGTCAGCATTACCAATCTTTTGAAATGTTATTTTAAAACAACTGTTTGCAAATAAGCTCATAAGAACCAAAGCACAATTTGCATAATCACCAAAGCAATGTTTCTCCGCAAGTAACGTTTTATGCTTCAACCGCTAAAGAGCCGAAAGTTACATAATGTAGCTTTAAAGATTCCAGTAAATGTGTGTAACATCAAACATGTTGACAGATGTATTTGGTTCAAAATCTGAATGTAGTTTAGCAACTGTTTGTCTGAGGACATGTAAAACCTTTCTAATGGCCAGCATAGACCCAGTCAGGAGCAAGTTCTTGGAAGCTAGCTATGAGATCTGGAGGTCATCCAAGAGGACTTAGCTCACCGCAGCATGCTTGTTTGCACATAGCATCTTGACTGAGCCCATTTAGAGTTTGCATGCGGACTGGCACCAAGCCAGAGCTAAAGCGGAGTGCTATCAGAGCATCGCACAAAGGCTGGGCTCACCTCAAGTGAAGGGAGTGGAGGGGTGTTTGTTGTTTTCCTTGCTTTGAGAAGCGGGGTGGGTTGTTGGGGCGGGACGGGGTAGGCAGGGATGACAACTTTCTGACCCGCTCTCCTCGCCGTGATCTCTCTCTCAATCCCCCCTCCGTTGTCTGAAAGGGTGAGAGTTTGAGCGGAGAGGGGTGGAGGTTGTGTCGTAGGCAGCCTTTGTGCCATGGCTGGCTGCCACGCCCTCTTATCTCCCGGAAGGCCCTGGGCCCCCCTGAAAACCTAGAACAGAGCAAGAGCCCTCACCCCCCACCCGGACTCGCCCGGCACCGCTGCCTTTACTGCCTGCTTCACAGAGACCTGGTACAGACACACGCGCTGCACTGCACCTGCATGCTACCCCAGTCACCCCCCTACACTGCGATAGTGGCGTCTCCTACCTAACCTCTCTATGGACAGGTGCATGTTAAACTGCTGGGATGCCCCACATCAAGCCACGCTACGGGGAGGATGTGTCAAACCCCTGTTGTTGTTGGTGTTGTTGCAGTTCTTGTTGCCTTTCTTGTTGTTCCTGGTGGTATCGTCGTAGTTCATGTTGTGGGTGTGACGTCCTTTTCTGACCCTCGATGTTGTACACTCTTTCTTGCTGTTTTCTATGTCAATGTTCATGTTTTCTCCCAGGAGGTAATGTTCTTTTTCCACATCCCTTGTTGTCTTTCTAACACATACTCACCCGCGGTCAGTGGAGGGACACTCTGTGTCTCTCCTTGCTGCTGTGAAGAACCGCCATTTTTACCCGCCGCAACCCGACGGCGTTAGGAGTTAAACTACACGTTATGGGTAGATTTCGATAAATGATTTGAATTGATTAAGAAGTTAATAAAACGACTACCATGTGGTTGCTGCGGGTTAAGGCGGTAAGATGGGCAGCAAATTGTATGTTGATGTCTCTGGCATTGCCTGCACTAACCCCCCTCTCGTTTGTTTTGTCCTGTTTGTCCTCATCACCAAGAAATGTCAAGAAAAGACGATATGACCCTAACGCCAGTGCCATCTAAAGGCTAAGAGAACTGCATCCTTGCCTAGTGTGCCCCCGGGTTCCGTCAGAACCCGCTGGACTGTACCCTCTCCTGCTGCTGACGCTGCTGCCGACGGCGTTGGCGTTACTTGAATAAAAAAGGACAGAAAGCGAGAGAAGAAAGAGACCGAACGATCGAACATTTTTCATCCAAAGTCACGTAGAACTGCTTCTCTACCGCTGTTCCTTTGCCCTCTGGCCCTGAGCATCCACACTGAACCACTCATCGGGGCATGACTTCCTGTTCACACGCCCCAACCTCCAGTTCTGACCCAGGCATGACCAGCTTCAGCTGTGGACCTCGCATGGCAGAGGAGGGACACCAATGACTATTGTTCATTTAAAAAAAGAAGAATGATTTGAAGTTCCAGTAGGCTGGTAACATATCCATGTGTTTTTCAAGGGGCTAAATGACCACACCCTATGAGAGTGACCCATATTGGACAAACATTTCAAGGCTTAACTTTAAAGTTTTTTGTTATTTCAGCATGTTATATTGCAGGCATTTTCTGTAGTATTAATGAAACAAAGAAACCCAAACAAAAAGTAAAAAAAAAAAATCAATCCATTTGGCCGGCAGTGTATACTGCTGCATGATGAAATCACCACTGATATTTATGCCTGATGACGTCAATTACTGTTCCACTTGAAAAAAAAAAAAAGGAAAAAAAAAAACTAAACTGGCTGGGCCCTGACCTGAATGCCATCACTGGCCAATCAGAGAGCTGCATGATGTAACTGCACTGGGGGCGGAGCCCACACAGCCTGCTGCGCTTTTCAAGGTATCTGCATGTCAAAGGAAAAACAGTTAACATTTACTTACTATGCAAAGGGGAAACATTGCACAAACATTGGTTTGGTAAAGAATTCTCAACTGAGACTAACAATGAAATTGATCTCAAGCTAGCGGATTATTAATAAGGCAGTCTTTTATATGCTCGGCCATCTATGTTTGACATTATAATAAGCTTCTGATTACTTAAAATGAATGTTTCTATGAAAATCTCAGCTTCTGAAAATGTCATTGTCATCTGTGTGGGACAGCATAATTGAGGCACTTGTGATATTAATTGCTATTATTAATCGAATGGGGCTGTTTCAGTACAGGGAACTCTAGTTTGGGGCTAAGCCACTGGAATAAGAGCAGAGAGAGAGGGTGTTTTTCTATACCATCATTGATCCTCAAATCTGGCCCACAAGATCCACTTTCCTGCAGAGTTTAGCTCTAACCCTAATCAAACACACCTGAGCATGCTAATCAATGTTTTCAGGATCATTAGAAAATCACAGGTAGGTGAGTTTGATCAGGGTTGGAGCTAAACTCTGCAGCTCATTGGCCCTCCAGGGCAAGATTTGAGGAACCCTGATCTATAGGAATGTAACAGGAGACAGACTGATCAGAAACAGTTACTGTGGTTTCTTGATTGATGGTTTAAGTATGAATTTAGGTATGGGTTGTTGGTTTTTGATCACCCTAAAAGAGAAACTCGAGTAGTGCAAATAAGGTGACGTGTGGGACAGGACATAAGCTTCTTAAGTGTCATGTTCCCACCCATTTACCTTTCACTCAGTTAACGTGTGATACTTCATCATACAGTACATCATGACCTCTACGTCTGATCATATTTAGAGCAGGGATCCTCAAATCTGGCCCACGAGATACTTTTTCCTGCGGATTTTAGCTAACCCTAATCAAACACACCTGAGCATACTAATCAATGTTTTCAGGATCATTAGAAAATCACAGGTAGGTGAGTTTGATCAGGGTTGGAGCTAAACTCTGCAGCTCATTGGCCCTCCAGGGCAAGATTTGAGGAACCCTTATCAACACCATCAGGTTTTTGAACTCATCTTCTAAACCCTGAGCCCTTTTACAGCCATCTCATGTTTCCATGGAAACATTGCCAAAACAACAAATAATTATAATAAAGAACTTGACAGAAACTTTCCTCTTTGAGATCTTTTTTTCTTTCATAATCCTCTCAATCCAGATATTTTAATGAAAAATAACTGACATCAAACACGTTATCAGTTCAGAAGGCTTCCATTTTGTGTCCTTTTTATTGGTAGACTTTGCATTCGCAATGAAATTAAAACACACTCCATATGAATGTTTTGCAGAACCCATAACAAATTTACTGTGCAATGAATACAAAATATAAAAATTATTAATATGTATTTATTGTTCAACAGGCAAAATAAACATACAAGGCTGTTATTAAAAATGCATTCAAAGTGTCTAGTATTAAAAAAACACACCATATGAATTCACTATTAAATCACACTATAAAATCACATATTAACTAGAAACTAGATTGAAAAGTTTGTAGACAAACTTTAAGTTGGCTTGAAAAAGCCTAGCTAGAAAGTTTTAAAAAGTTTGCAGTCTGAAAGTTTTCAGTTTGAAGTAGTTTGAAAGTTAAAATAGTTTTAAAGATTAAAGTTTGAATGTTTTCAAGGCAATATACAGACTATCAGAAAAACAGATATGTATAAAACATATTGCTAGGGTACCTGGGATGGTTGCTAGGCTGTTTCTAGCATGACTAGCATGTTGCTAACATGTTTTTAACATGATTAGCATGTTGCTAGCATGATTTGCATGTTGCTAGCATGATTTGCATATTTCTAACATGATTAGCATGTTACTAGCATGTTTCTAACATGGTTAGCATGTTGCTAGTATGATTAGCAAGTTACTAACATGTTTCTAGCATGATTAGCATGTTACTAGCATGTTGTTAACATAATTGGCAAAGTTACTAACATGTTGCTATCATGATTCTAGCATGATTGTCATGTTACTAGCATGATGATAGCATGTTTAGCAAGTTGCTAGCATGTTTCTAACATGATTAACAAGTTACTAGTATGATGCTAGCATGTATAACAAGTTGGTAGCATGTTTCTAGCATGATTAAGAAGTTACTAGCATGTTGTTAGCATGATTAGCAAGTTAATAAAATGTTGCTAGCACGATTAGCATGATTCTAGCATGATTAGCATGTTACTAGCATGATACTAACATGTTTCTAACATGTTTAACAAGTTGCTAACATTTTGTTACCATGTTGAACAAGTTGCTAGCATGTTTCTAGCATGATTAGCATGTTACTAGCATGGTGTTAACATTTTGTTAGCATTCTTAGCAAATTACTAGCATGTTGTTAATATGTTTCTAGCATGATTAGCAAGTTAGCCTGTTGTTAGCATGATTAACAAGTTACTAGCATGTTTTTAACATGATTAACAAGTTACTAGCATGTTGCTAACATGATTCTAGCATGATTAACATGTTGTTAGCATTATTCTACCATGATTAGCATGTTGTTAGCATGATTCTACCATGTTTCTAGCATAATTAGCATGTTACTAGCATGGTGTTAACATTTTGTTAACATGATTAGCATGTTACTAGCATGGTGTTAACATGTTGTTAACGTGATTAGCAAGTTACTAGCATATGTTGCTTGCATCTTTCTAGCATGTTTAGCAAAGTTGCTAGCATGATTAGCATGTTACTAACGTGTTAACATTTTGTTAGCATGATTAGCAAGTTACTAGCATGTTTAGCATGTTACTAGCGTGTTGTTAACATAATTAGCAAGTTACTAGCATTTAGTTAGCATGTTTCTATGCTAATCCAGCTAAAACCTGTTGATTCAGTAAAAAAACAGCTAAAAAAATGCTGAAAACCAGCTAAGACCAGCCTGACCTGCTAAAAAAAAGTGTCCAAAACCACTTTAAAACCAGCTTGGGAGACCAGCCAAAGCAGCCAATTAGCTTAGGCTGGTTTTAGCAGTTTTTTTTTTCTTTTTTTTCAGTAAGGAGTTGTTAAGCTTTGTAGACAGCTTAAATACACCATAAGATTCATCGTACAAAAGTTTTGACCCCATCAGTGAAAATCTATGGGAAATTTTGTTAGTCTGGTTTATGAAAACCCAAAACCGCAAGCCATATCAGTTAGATATAGATATAGATACCTGAGTCTGACCAGTCTGAAGGTCTGGGCCGAGTTTGGTGGTGGTTGTAGCTTTAAAGGTCTAGACCAGGGGTAGGCAAGTTCGGTCCTAGAGAGCCGCAGTCCTGCAGAGTTCAGCTCCAACCCTAATCAGACACACCCGAACAAGCTAATCAATGACTTCAGGATTACTAAGGCTATAGGCAGGTGAGGTTTTTTTTCAGGGTTGGAGCTGAACTCTGCAGGACTGCGGCTCTCTA
>NW_015645076.1:2201249-2203043 GCF_001515625.1 Sinocyclocheilus rhinocerous | reverse complement strand
TGTTTTTAGCGTTTTTAGCTTTATTTTTTTGTTTTCATTTAAATGTTTAGTTTTGAAATGTTGTTGTATGTTTTTATTTATTTTATTTAATTTATTTTATTTTCTTAAATGTGTATATATATCTTTGAAAGAACCTTGCCACAAAGTTCTGAGAATGTTTACTGTTAGTTGGGTAACGGCTAGACCAGGGGTAGGTAAGTTCGGTCCTAGAGAGCCGCAGTCCTGCAGAGTTCAGCTCCAACCCTAATCAGACACACCCGAACAAGCTAATCAATGACTTCAGGATTACTAAGGCTATAGGCAGGTGAGGTTTTTTTTCAGGGTTGGAGCTGAGCTCTGCAGGACTGCGGCTCTCTAGGACCGAACTTGCCTACCCCTGGTCTAGACTCTAGGAGGAGATACACTTTAAAATTTGGTCTCAGAAGAAGAAGAAGAAGAAGAAGAAGTTTAAATAGGACTTTTTCAAGCCAACTTAATAAATTATATTACTTATTGGCCAATATTAGATATTTAACTGTGGACTTCTGTCTTTTAAACATTAGTTTTCCCTGTTGTGGCCTAGATCATGACTTTCAACTTAGATGCACATGTAAAATGGTGAAATGTTTTTTTTGGGGTTATTTCAGGGCTATAAATGTCCATAGTTGTAGGATGTGTATTCTATATAATTTTGTTTTTGCAACTCTCTCAAAATACCTACTTCTCATTTACTTATTATAATCCACTGCCTATAGTTCTACATTTTTGGGTATTCATCAGTTTGACAAGAATATTCTAATCAAACTGTATGTATTTTTGCTGTATATGTTATGACTTTTAGCTTAGTTTTAGTGTGATTTGATATTTTTAGACAAAATAGTATTGGTCTACAATACAGGCAATTTATTAGTATGGGTAATAATTAAGGGTCAACCTCGTCATTATCTCAAAATAAACCTAGGCAGACCCAAATGCAAAGCAAATGCATCTGTATTAGGGGTTATAAATTGTTGTCCTGGAAGTAATTTGACCACAGAATGTCACAATTGACCTAACAAAATCAAATATTTTTATAGTAACAAGAATATAATTATAACCTGTCATATCATCCAGAATGTCAGTATTGATGATCTCTAATATTAACCTTTTGAGTTGGAGTGATCAGGTTGAACACAATATGTACAAGTACAGAGTTACAAATCAACAGCCTTAAAGGGGTCATATGATGCGATTTCAATTTTTCTTTTCTCTTTGGAGTGTTACAAGCTCTTGGTGCATAAAGAAGATCTGTAACGTTGCAAAGACTAAAGTCTCAAATCCAAAGAGATATTCTTTATAAAAGTTGAGTCAGCCACGCCTACCTAAAACAGCTCGTTCTAACACGCCCCCACATATCTACATCACTATGTGGGAAGATTTGCATAACACCGCCCAAATGTTCACACAAAGAAAGAAGGCCTAACTTTTATTCTCGCTGTAGTATTGTTGCCGCCGCTGTCATGTCGTGAAGTCACTGTGTGCTTCGTTGTGAAAGCGAAACTACTTTCTTTGGTCTTCCAAAAGAGGACGATATCCGCTTCGTCATACCTGGAGCTGATCTGTGCTGGTCGCTGAGGAAATACATCAACTTAGTGCTGTGGATCACCGGATCGGCTTTCACCGTGGACGAAGCGGAGTCCAGACCGGGGTCGTCACATGTGGTTGCCGCAAGCATCAAAATATGGTAAGGGACATAACATTTCCGTCACACGCTTGAGGAATTCGGCCAATCACAACGCACTGGATAGCTGGCCAATCAGAGCACACCTCGCTTTT
>NW_015645076.1:2193721-2201229 GCF_001515625.1 Sinocyclocheilus rhinocerous | reverse complement strand
GTACAGTATGTCGAAAATAATGTGTTTTTTGAACCTTAAACCGCATAAACACATTTCATTACACCAAATACACAAAAATAATGTTCTTTTTAGCAGCATCATATGACCCCTTTAAGTATATCCACAGGTATACCCCAAGGATCCATACTGGGTCCATTGCTATTTATGTTGTATATTAATGATCTTCCATCTGTTTGTCCTGACACTAATATCCAAATATACGTGGATGACACTATTATTTATATACTTGGGAGAAGTGAGTCACAAGTGGCTAATGAACTTACAAAGTCTATGGTTCATGTAACAGCTTGACTAGAACAATGCGGTTTACAATTAAATATTTCTAAAACGTTGTGCATGTTTGTTTTTTTTGCTTTTTTTACCAAAACATATAGCTCTAGTGAAATGCCAGATTTTTTTATATCAGGGGAACAAGGACCTTGAAAGGCTAAAGTTAAAACGGTCTGTGACCGGGTCAAATTTAGTCACTCAAAGTCAAATTTTAGATTTATTCGAGATTATATGTCACCAGAGGCTGCTATGATGTATGTTAATTCTATCATAATTTCTCAAATTACTTGTTGTTTAACAACATGTTCACAAGCTAGTACAACTACTTTAAAACCATTGCAGTCTTTGTATAAACAATCACTAAAAATTCTTGATAAAAACTTTTCACCATTGTTCAATATTTAAAAAATACAATTTGCTGAGTTGGGATAGCATGATCAAATATGCCGATGTTTATCTTATGTTTAAGACTATACATAACTTGACTTCTCCATTAAAACAGCATGTTAATATAAAAACAACTGCACATCGGTCTACAAGGGGTGGAGTAAGAGGGGGTTGTATTATTCCCCTCAGAAAGTTTAAATTTAGTCAGTCTGCACAGTAATGGAACTCCATCCCACCAAAAATGAGAGGAATGGATACATACGGTTCTTTTAAGTTTCATCTTTAAAAAATGGTTAATTAATACTCAACACTGTCAACATTAGTATTTTATTTGACCTGACTCTAAGCCTTTATGCTTTCCTGTAATCATTGCTTTTGTTTTTTTGTTATTCTCCTGTTGCTATCTCTCATGTAGTACACAATATGAGTTTAGATATCTTTTTCTACAATTTGATGTTTTTAGCATGATTTATATGTGGGATTATGTTGTTTGTATTTTTTTTTGTATTTTACATTTTTAATGTGTTGTTTTTTCCATTTTTGTTTTTTATAAGATGCTATGTTTGCTTTTTTAGGTTGACTTTTTAACATTCTGTCAAGAGTCTACAGATGAAAAATAGCCTTGTGGCTAATTCTGGCACATTTACAGTCATGTTCATTAATGTGCATTGCCCCTGTAAACAAATAAACTTAAAGTTAACCAATGTTTCATTTATATTAACAGTATAAATAGTGAAATAAATCTCTGAACCTATTTATTTTTAGATTTCATTACATTGTGAATTGTCAACCTTCAGTCCACTGTGAGCATCTGCTGTTTATGATTAACCTTGTGATGGAACGAGAGATGGAAATTGGCTTGTAGTAGTTGCAAGTAAGGGTAAGTTATTTTCCTACTGATGGTTGGCTGCCATCATGCCAAACTGGTGGTCCTCACAGAAGTGACAAGATGAGAAACAGAATCTCTGACTCCCTCTGCTGCCGTCATTAGCTTTTCTTTCTGCAGACATACTGACCCTGATGGAGAGAAAACAAAAATCACTCACAAAAATATATATTTAATTATTATTATTATTTAATAATTGATAAATATTTATATTAAAGCATTTCATGCGTTTTGAATATGTAACTAATTATAAACAAAGCCACAAAGTATTATAAAAATGACTGCACAAACCTGTGGCTGTATATAGAGAAGCTCATTTCGAAGTCGCTGTACAAGCTCACACGACGAGGCGTTCCCCCATAGCGACCCCTAGAGGACGCAGTGTCTCGTTCCCCTCAGGGAACCATGGTTACACAAGTAACCCGAGACGTTCCTCTTCCTCCTCCATCTCTGAATCATCGGAGTCTGAATGCTCTTCCAGAGCTAAATCAGACACAGATTGATTAAGTACAGATTGATCTTGTCTTTCATGCAGTAATTCCTCCTGTTCCACCTGTAGCCCCTCCTCCTCAACTTCCTCTTGCTGCTCTGAAGCCGTATGGACATCCTCTTCTGTGTCATCCAGATTTGTGGAGATGTCTTCTGATACCTCATAAAGAGTCTCCTCATCCACTTCTGTTCTTCCTTCCTGATATGCTTCTCTCCCCTCCTCAACCTGCTCTTCTCCACTGGAGCTGTCTTGAGGTTTTAAACACCCTGGTTGTGTCCAGTCATTCTCACTAATGCTGCCATCATGTTCTGGTTGAGGGTTTGAATGGGAATGAAAGTCAATTCTGAGCTGATCTCTGTCCCTCAGACTCAAAATCTGTGACAATGAAAAAAAAAAAATTATTAAAGAACCTGTTATATGTTCCTTGTCATCTCTCTCTGGATTTCTTCTTGAGTAAACCCAGCATGGCTCATATTTTCTTTAGAATGTTCCATTCATAGAGTGGTATCCTTCCACCATGTCCATGCAAAATATTGACCCTTACCAATAGCCGTACTACATACTACTTTCTTTTCAAAAAGAGTAAAAAGTATGTCATTCTGAAATTAGCCTCTGTCTCCGTCTTCTGACAAACACACTTATTTTCTCTAAATAAAATATTTAAATATTAAAATATTTTTATGAAAAAAATATTTAGACCTAAATTAAAGATTTTTCTATTTGAATCTGCTTACAAATTCCATTCATTTGGATAACACAGTTTTAACATAAACCAATAAACTGAATGTTATATTTGTCAGTCATATACAAATGAAACAGGTAATATTTTTGCACTCATAAAATCATGGCATAGTTTATTATTGCCTATTTACATTTATTTATTTTATTTAATACATTCATATTTTTAAAACATTTATATTAGAGCATTATATTAGAATCAGCATAAATCTGCATAAATGTATTAACATGGTTAAAATATGGCTAGCTGTGGAACATATTCAATGCAATTAGTTAAAATGTATGAAACAAATTGAATGTATTGATGATAAATGTATAAGTTGAATGTGTTCTAAATGTATTTAAAACACATTCAGTCTATTAGTATGATTACAGACATCTGTACAGTTGAACTACTCTTACAGTTTCTTATGTTTCTTTATGTATGACTGACAAATATGCATTACATTTAGTTTCTTAATTTGTTCATGTTAAAACTGTGCAATTCAAATTAATAGAAATATGATATGGAATTCAAACACATAAATCTTAGATTTATAGGCCCAAATATTTTTGAACTGCCCTCCTTATGACCCTTCTCACATGTCTGACTCTGTCCAGTTCTTCTTCCAGATGCTGGTTATGTTGGTTCATCGTCTCCATCATGGTCTTCAGCTCAGTACATTTGTCCTCCAGTGAATCATGCTCTGACTGGGCTGCAACTCTCCACACCTGAAACTCTTTCTCCAGAAGCCTGATCATAACATCACAAACGCACTGAGGTGCAATACAACAACACAATTGTACACAAACACGGCACACAAGACTGCCTGTCCCCCCCATAGTCAAAATATTTATTTTGAAAAAGGGCACACCATTTATCTCTCTGTAGATCCCTCATGGCCTTCTGAGTAACACTGAGGTCTTTTTGGAGAATAGCTGCTTCTCTCTATAACACCGTAAACATAAAAGAACGAGACACTGCGTCCTCTAGTTTTTGTGCCATGCTGCGGACACAAGCTTCAGACGAAGAAGTGAATGATGTGCGCTACCGGCGCCTATTTTGTACTAGTCGCGGCGGTAGTGACGTCATGGTTGTCGCCGGCCAAACAAGTTGGTGTTTTTTCAATGTAGGCTTCAGACACGGGTCACGACGAGGCGTTCCCCCATAGCGACCCCTAGAGGACGCAGTGTCTCGTTCCCCTCAGGGAACCATGGTTACACAAGTAACCCGAGACGTTCCTCTTCCTCCTCCATCTCTGAATCATCGGAGTCTGAATGCTCTTCCAGAGCTAAATCAGACACAGATTGATTAAGTACAGATTGATCTTGTCTTTCATGCAGTAATTCCTCCTGTTCCACCTGTAGCCCCTCCTCCTCAACTTCCTCTTGCTGCTCTGAAGCCGTATGGACATCCTCTTCTGTGTCATCCAGATTTGTGGAGATGTCTTCTGATACCTCATAAAGAGTCTCCTCATCCACTTCTGTTCTTCCTTCCTGATATGCTTCTCTCCCCTCCTCAACCTGCTCTTCTCCACTGGAGCTGTCTTGAGGTTTTAAACACCCTGGTTGTGTCCAGTCATTCTCACTAATGCTGCCATCATGTTCTGGTTGAGGGTTTGAATGGGAATGAAAGTCAATTCTGAGCTGATCTCTGTCCCTCAGACTCAAAATCTGTGACAATGAAAAAAAAAAAATTATTAAAGAACCTGTTATATGTTCCTTGTCATCTCTCTCTGGATTTCTTCTTGAGTAAACCCAGCATGGCTCATATTTTCTTTAGAATGTTCCATTCATAGAGTGGTATCCTTCCACCATGTCCATGCAAAATATTGACCCTTACCAATAGCCGTACTACATACTACTTTCTTTTCAAAAAGAGTAAAAAGTATGTCATTCTGAAATTAGCCTCTGTCTCCGTCTTCTGACAAACACACTTATTTTCTCTAAATAAAATATTTAAATATTAAAATATTTTTATGAAAAAAATATTTAGACCTAAATTAAAGATTTTTCTATTTGAATCTGCTTACAAATTCCATTCATTTGGATAACACAGTTTTAACATAAACCAATAAACTGAATGTTATATTTGTCAGTCATATACAAATGAAACAGGTAATATTTTTGCACTCATAAAATCATGGCATAGTTTATTATTGCCTATTTACATTTATTTATTTTATTTAATACATTCATATTTTTAAAACATTTATATTAGAGCATTATATTAGAATCAGCATAAATCTGCATAAATGTATTAACATGGTTAAAATATGGCTAGCTGTGGAACATATTCAATGCAATTAGTTAAAATGTATGAAACAAATTGAATGTATTGATGATAAATGTATAAGTTGAATGTGTTCTAAATGTATTTAAAACACATTCAGTCTATTAGTATGATTACAGACATCTGTACAGTTGAACTACTCTTACAGTTTCTTATGTTTCTTTATGTATGACTGACAAATATGCATTACATTTAGTTTCTTAATTTGTTCATGTTAAAACTGTGCAATTCAAATTAATAGAAATATGATATGGAATTCAAACACATAAATCTTAGATTTATAGGCCCAAATATTTTTGAACTGCCCTCCTTATGACCCTTCTCACATGTCTGACTCTGTCCAGTTCTTCTTCCAGATGCTGGTTATGTTGGTTCATCGTCTCCATCATGGTCTTCAGCTCAGTACATTTGTCCTCCAGTGAATCATGCTCTGACTGGGCTGCAACTCTCCACACCTGAAACTCTTTCTCCAGAAGCCTGATCATAACATCACAAACGCACTGAGGTGCAATACAACAACACAATTGTACACAAACACGGCACACAAGACTGCCTGTCCCCCCCATAGTCAAAATATTTATTTTGAAAAAGGGCCCACCATTTATCTCTCTGTAGATCCCTCATGGCCTTCTGAGTAACACTGAGGTCTTTTTGGAGAATAGCTGCTTCTCTCTATAACATCGTAAACATAAAAAATATCCACAGGGTGATTGTTTATCATGAATCATTATTAAAATCTATAGATTGAATTTTACTAGGAACCCCATGTTGTACTTTATTGTGAAACGTTGCAGGTAAGTTACCTGAGGAATCTCGGTCTCTTCTGTCTGCAGGCATTTCGACTCTACAGTAACCACAGGAGGGGTGGCAGTCAGACCTGTTTCATTATGCATGTCTGGATCTGCTACACTGGAGCATTGCAGCACTGGAGAAGGGGCACTGCAGACACATACAGACACATGAAATCATAAATATGCTTGCTCACTTGCTACTGCCCATTTCCAACACAGAAAAACACATACTGTACACACAAAATCTGTACCTGTATTGCAGCTCTGCACTGGAGCCTGCTCTCAGGGCTTTCTTCCTCTCTGCTTCTCTCCGAGTGTGTCGAGGTACCAAAGCGTGTCGAGCACTGGAGGCAAGTGACGCCATTGACTCCTTCCAGGATGGCTGAACAAACCGTAATATATGTAACCAAAATATGTATAGAGAAATTAAAAGAAAAGGAGCAATTTTCTCGCCATCAGAGGACTCCATCATCTTTTCCTCCCGACTCCATTTCTCATAATCCCCTGTCTAGGAACTAATTACCCTCACACCTGTTTCCCATCACCCAGACTATTTAAGCAGCTCCTTCACTCATGCTCATTGCTAAGTCTTGCTTTACCTCATCTATTGTGTTTTGCTGGTGTTTGACCCTGCCTGCTTTTGACTACGCTCATTTTATTAAAGCTGCATTTAGATCCCAACTCCGTTGTCTCGTTCATTGTTACACTAATATTTCAAATTCTATGATATAAAAAATGAAATCAGTTATTATTTTAATTAATCACACTAAATTGAGGCATTAAACTGAAAACCTTTGTTAATATATGTAAAACATCATATGCTTGGTTGCACACCTGAGTGCAGTACTCCAGTACAGGATGAGAGGGCTTGTGTTTCCTGCTGTGTCTCTCAGTCAGAAAGCAGCTTTGGCACAGGTGTACATTCAGGCATTTCAAACAGCGATACCTATGGACAGGTCATACCATTATCATCTACCAGACAGCATGCATGTCAACCCCAATACAAACATAATGTACCTGTATTTTTTAGTATTATTTATACTATCATTTTATTTTTAGTAATTATGTGTTTTTGTCATTTATGTTTCTTTTATTCATTTTCAGTTTTAGCTTCATTTTAGTTAACAATAAACATACATATTACAAACACTTTTCTACACTGTAACATGCACACAGCTGTGGGCCAGTAAATCAATTTAAAACCCTGTAAAATATGTATGGCAATACTATGAAAAAGCATAACTGAGGCCAGTGATAGGAAAGGCTTTACAGGCATGGCAGTGGACTCTGTGTTGTACAGCTTCACTCACTGAAATCCTGTAGAGAGTGGACAGCCATAACAGCAGCCGGGGTTCTGACTGCAGCCAGCCAATAAAATGCTCCTCAGTCACACGTGCACTGATTATCTGAGAGAAAAACAGTATTGTTTGTTGTTTTGTTTGAATAAAAGATTCTGCTATATCGTGGATTTTCAAACTTTTGTTGCCATGGACCACCAAAAAAATTCAGTCAAAAGTTTGGAATAATTCATTAAAGGTGCAGTAGGAGATCTTGGAAAATGCTAACTTTAGCCTGATAGCACTGAAAGCGAACGTCCCACCCTCCCTGCAATCACCGTCCAAAGCCACGCCCCCTGAACGCATTTACGCTCAC
>NW_015645076.1:2167503-2193521 GCF_001515625.1 Sinocyclocheilus rhinocerous | reverse complement strand
CCCCTGAACGCATTTACGCTCACAGACCAGAACACCAGAGACAACATTACAATAGGCTACATCAGCGGTTCCCAATTCCAATCCTCGCGCCCTCCTTCTCTGCACATTTCATATGTATCTCTTATCACGTGCGACTTTAAATAGTATTTATTTACAGAGGTATATTATGTCACACTTCACACTTCTCTAGTAAGTTTCGTCTGTCTGAAGACGCTGTGCAACGCAAATCTGTGAATGAATGTTTCGAAGTGAAGTAAACTTCAACGGATTTCCCCTGCTTCCCTTGCGCGAGGACTGGAATTGGGAACCGCTGGGCTACATCATGTGTCATTCACTGGTGAGAAAACTTTATAGTAACACAGTTAGTAAAAGTACTACAATACCATGAAGGAAGATCGGCTTGTTGATGTTTGTTTGCCATTCTCTTTTTTTTGTCTGCCATTCTCGCTCTGTCTGCACAGCGTGCGTGAACGCGCTGATGATGTATCTTGTCTGCGCGAACAGGGTGCGCAGAGGTATGCAAATACATATGTTGACAGGCAGGTAGGAAAGCCAATTAAAACGCTCGGACCGAGCGTTTTGATTGGACGAACATTTCTTGGTCCTACACCTTCCACAGAATATATAAATACAGATAAATACATTTAGACCACTTAACTTAATGCTTGCTATCGGGATGAGAAGAGAATTTCAACCAGCAAAAAAAAAAAAAAAAAAAAAGTTTCTGAAGACAATCACCTATTGCACCTTTAAATGTTTTAGAAGACGTCTCTTATTATTTTAATCAAAAAATACAGTAAAAACAGTAATTAGTTATTGGAAAAATATACTATACCCCATTGAAGCAAGAGGACGCTGCAGCTTCAGCATGACCAAAAACATGGTTTTCCTGAACCACTGCTGGGACCTTAACCAGACCATTTTAGTTAGAAATTTGCTAGTATTTGTTAAAAGTAGATCTAATTCATTGGATTGTTTTTCTCACCTGACTGACGTCTTCCAGCAGGATTGTGAGTGCAGTTCGACTGATGGAGCCCCTGTCACTCTCCTGATTCCCACTGTAGCTCTCAACCAGCTGGAACAGAGCTGCAAAGACACAAGCACAGACTCTAAACACTGAACCATGATTGTACATCCTGAAATAGAAATCAAGTGAATGTGGAACAAACCTCTCTGTTTAGCTGAGAGAGTGTCTCCACATAGGGTGATCAGTGCGGCCTCCACTGACCTGCGCAGAATAACACCAGTTTGCTCTCTAAAAGAAAACAGAAAGTTTAAAGTACACATGCATAAATACAAAAACAGACTTTTTAATGTCAAATCAACAGTTACCCCTCACCTGTCAAACAGTTTAAAGAGAAGCCTAGTGGTCTGATCTGTGGCTTCAGGTACTGCCTCACCAGGAAGTTTATATATTGTCAATTAGTTTATGAATCTGTATACAGTATTGTATACAGTACTGTATACTTTTTTGTTTGTTTGCTTTACCTTGCAATATTATTAATATTGTTAATGTTATTACTTCGCTTCTTGGTTTTCAACCTTTGAAAAATCCTTATTTACTTATTGATTGATTGAATGATTGATTGATTTGATTATTGGATTATTTATTGGTTTATATATTTATTGGATTCCCCCTCCTCTTAGTTCAGCCTTCTGCTAGGAACAACAACTGATAAGCTGGATAAACAAGGGACATCTGTATCTTTTGTGTTTGTATTGATCACTTATATATTGTGTTGACTCCTTTTTTTCTGCAGTGATTGGGCAGGGATGAGGGAAAATATGTGGGCAATAATTTTTCTTTTTGTTCATTGTGAGAGTTATTGTAATTACTGTTTAAAACTCTAATAAATAAAGTAATAAAAAAAAAAAAATCTTTCTGTCAACCTGAGGTTGTCTGTCAGTATTTTCCTGAATGTTACAATTGTTTCATTGACTATTTACAGAGGTCGGCCGAAAAGAAGACAAGGCAACCTAGAATATCTGGCAACCCCACAGTCTTTGAATCAGGCGTGGCCATGCGATTTTCGAGGGAAAAACTCATCTGATAAGACGGTGGGTGTTTTACATGTGAAATTGTAAATGTAACATACTATTAATTAATAAGAACATATCTTAATGCGTCTATGCTATTATCACTGCAAATTACAGAGGTTGCGATATGTATAAATGTAATTTAAGTAGTGCAAATAGTTTCAGTTTCGCCATGTTCAGTGTAATAAAACGAAAGCAAAAAAATAGTCGAGAAACTGCTCTATAAACCGATTTATTTTATCCGGATCGTCAAGAGAATCGTAAACCGATCTATTTTTAATATTAAAGTTATAAACACATAATGGTAATTTGTCAAATAAGTATTGCATAATGCATCGAACTATTGAAGAATCGATCTAAAACATAATAGTGAATTTATGGCTCGCCTGATCGCTGTAACATGAAATTCCTTGTGTGAACATCAAGCCTTGTGCATCTTACAAACTTGCGTGCACAAGCTGCCACTTGGTTGTATTACTTGGTGTAAATAATGTATGAACAGAGCTTTTATTTCACTTAGTTCATGTCAGTACTATTGCCTATTATTAGCTTAACTCTTTGTAACTTCGTATACTATAGCATGCATCTTTGCTTTGAAGTGAATATGAACAATTTACTGTACTGAAGATGCTCTGCCTACAATTACAAACTGACATACTAACCTCTGTGTTCTTCTTCTCTCCCATCACTTGCGCACCAATGGATCCTCTGCAGTGAATGGGTGCCGTCAGAATGAAAGTTCAAATAGCTGATCAGTACATCACAATAATCTACAAGTAACTCCAGTCCATCATTTAAAGTCTTGTGAAGTGAAAAGTTGCGTTTTGTAAGAAACAAATCTATCATTAAGGCGTTTTAACTTTAAACCGTTGCTTCTGGCCAAAATACATGTCCATGATCCATAATAGTGCTTCCTCCAGTGAAATATTCCATCCCCTGTTTTTGCTTGTAAATAGAACTTGATCCGTTCATAATTCTCTCCTGATTCAGATGACATAACTTTATCACTGAAAGCAATATTATGGATAGAGAACTCGTATTTTAGCTGAAAGCAACGATTTAAAGATAAAACATTTAATGATGAATTTATTAAAAACACGCAGCTTTTCGCTTCACAAAATGTTAATTGATGGACCAGAGTCGTGTGGATTACTTGTGGATTATTGTGATGTTTTTATCAGCTGTTTGGACTCTCATTCTGACGGCACCCATTCACTGCAGATGATCGATTAGTGACAAAGTGCTGTAATGCTAAATTTCTCCAAATCTGTTCCAATACAAAGAAACAAACTCATCTACACCTTAGATGGCCTGAGGGTGAGTACTTTTTCAGCAAATTTTCATTTTGGGGTGAAATATTCCTTTAAGCTATTTACTTTTAGTTATTGTGTAAAGAAATCTTTAAATAATTGGATTTGCTTGAATAATTCTAAATATCTATTGATTTATACATTTAGAAATGGGTTTTAGAATGTTTATTTGTAATTATTTATAAATATTATTTATTTATAATTATCTGTATAGCTAGATTGATGGAGTTGCTCATATTCTCTCTTTTCAACCTCAGAGCATCTTGAAAAAGTTTTCCGCTGGCTGGGGTTTGAGGTGGTGGCGCACAGAAATAAAACTGCGGCTGAAATGAAGAATCTCCTCAAGGACGTGGGGAAGACAGTAGATGGAGACTGCTTTGTATGCTGCATCCTCTCCCATGGCTTAAAGGAAGGGGTCTATGGAACCGATGGAGCTGTTATTTCTGTTGATGAAATACGAGAGCCTTTCAATGGCAATAACTGCCAGAGGCTAGTCGGCAAGCCCAAGATGTTTTTCATACAGGCATGTCGTGGGAAAAGAAATCAAGATCATGTGCTAGTCCAAGCGGATTCTTCAGAAGATGGAGAGTCAGAGATGGAGGTGGATGGTGATGATTTTGATATCACAATCCCGGCTGACACGGATTTCCTCATTGCCAGGTCAGCCACTGATGGTCACCTTTCTTATAGAAGGCCAGAAGAGGGCTCCTGGTTTATTCAGTCACTTTGCCGAAACCTAGAGCAACATTGTCCACTGTAAGTTTATAACATGCACTTTTTTTATGCAGCATTTTTATGTCCATTATTATCATTTGAATATAGAGAAAATGATAAAGGATTACATGCACAAAATCAGAACTATATGTATTATCAAAAAAGTAATTTTATTTATTTTTATGTTTCCAGGGGTACAGACATCCAGACAGTCCTGCTTTGTGTGAATAATGAGGTTAGCAGTCAGGGATTCAAGTGCAAACAGATGCCCGTCCATGAAGTCGCCATGAGGAAGAAACTGGTCCTGCTGCCACCATGAACCACTGCAAGCTCCTGCAGTGTACAGCATGGCTTCATCATGGTTTTATAGGATAATTTTTAGGATAAAGGGAATCTTTACTCTTACATTCCTGCATCTTTGTTGATGTTCTTCAAGGGAAGTTTTTTTGTTTTTAAATCTGGACCGGGACTGTTTACTTCAAGGGAATCATGAGCCATTTGAGATTTGTTTTTCAAGTTTTCTAAGTAACTTTTTGATAAAAATAATTACTGCATTTTTGCAGATATGTTTTACACATTTCTTTGTACTGTTATTTTAATGTTCTTTCTGCATCCAGTTCAAATACACTGATCCAGGTATTTTATAATAAAATAATGTTTAAATATTGTAATTTTATGCATTTAGAATTAAATGAATTATTTCATATTTAATATTATATTACTCATATTCATCTTCAATGCAATACATAAGCAATAAATATGTCATCGGGTAGGACAACAGAAATTGTATGTATCAAATGTAGGTTTAACAAATGAGCTGTTATTTCTACAAACTGTAGTTTGTGACTAGTGCTTGAATTAAGCAAGATTACATTAAAGTAATTCAAATTCCCTACAGAGATGTGATTAGACCTGTGCCATCAACTGGAATAATTCTGTTATGGCAGCACTTCCTCCTCAGCATCAGTAACCTCTTCCTATAACTGTAATAATAATCAAAATTAACCATACATTTTTTTGTCATAGTGTGATATTGTTATGGTGCTTAAAGGTGGGGTAAGCGATTTTTCAAAAACGCTTTAGAAAACTGATTCGGGCCAAATTGCAAAACAAACTTGTAGCCAATCAGCAGTAAGGGGCGTGTCTACTCATGATGTGGAGGAGAGAGCATTCAGTGCACGGGACGGACATTAGCCGAGCCAAGCGACAGAAAGACAGAGATGGCGGATAAAAGTAGCATCACTGATTATAATGAGTTCTATAGTATTTTGTCGTGCCGCGCCACTAGCGTCCAGTGTAGACACGGTGTAACATTGGTTTTCTCCCAACTTGTTTCACAGGGAACAGTTATCTGCTCCCTAACATCTACCATGCACTGGAATTACACGCTAATTGTAACATAAACACATCTTTACAATGCTGATAATCCAGTTTATTAACTGAAATGCAATAAAATACTCCTCTTTTTTGAGTGTAAATTGATAGCCTGATCAAAAGGTGTATGAACCTAAAATAAATCTGAACCTGAAAACTGACATATCCCCAGTCTCTGTTTGGACTCTTGTTTTGTATTTTTGCGATGTTCCGGTTTCCTGTTCTATTTGTAGTCTTTTTTTTTTTCCCTGTAGTTTTTCCTCATCTTTTAGTTCCTTGATTGTCTTCCAGGTTTTCCTTGTTTTCTTGTTAGTCTATTAGCCCTGTCTGAACATATAACCCTATATGTTATTGGTCAGGTCCTGTCCTTCCCAGCCTGTTAAGTTGGTTTGCTAAGTTCAGGTTCTGTTATTTTGCTCCTGGACATCCCTTGTACAGTATAAAACAGTGGAATTTCAGTGAACAGAATGTTGCCATGAGGTTGAAACTTTCTTCCACTATTATTATACTTCAAACCCCAGAGCATTCATGAAAGTGGTCTTAAATATACACTAGGGCTGCACGATTATGACAAAAATCATAATTGTCGATTATTCCCTTGAAATTGTAATTGCGATTGTTAATTACGATTATCACAATTTACACTGAATGATGTTTATACCATTGTTTGATGCAACTGCATGCCGTATTTTTATATGAAAATAAACAAGCTGAAAACACTCTAACTGAAAAACTTTTAGTGCTTTTAGTATTAAGCCTCAAATGTCAACTATACATCGGATTGGTTTCTTCTTTAAATTATAAAAAAAGTAAAAATATGAATGGTATTATAATGTTATACTAAAACTAAAATTAAAACAATGGAAAACCCCTTAAGATAACATGTAGAAAGAAAGAAAACAAGTCTAAACTTTTTAATCAAAGAGATTCCTGAGTTATTTGTTTTTCACTTTTTTAATGACAAAAATTTATAATAGAGTATTTATAATAGAGCACTTCTGCAGATTATGTGCATATTACACAAACGGTAACAAAAATTATTTTCTCCATGTAAAAAAAGTCATTGTAATGTTTATATACAAAATCCTGGTGCATTACTCAATGTACAATGAAATGGAATTGAAATTACCCAATTAAAATAAACATTCATCAACACCAACAGAAAGATTATATGCAAAATGTAGGCTTCACCACGCATATTTCCACAGGCTGGGCTAAGAAATCACTTGATAATCACTTATTAATGCTCATCGAAAATAAATACATTTACAAAAACCAAATTATCTTAAGTTTTTGATCTCTTCAATTAATTGAACTTCTTGTATTCGAGTTGTCCTATGCCTCTGATGATTTGTCAGCTATTTATTTAAATACAGCATTGGTATGAATAATAAAAAAAAAAATCATTGATCTGTCTTCCAGGGACACAACACACTGTAAAATCCAATAGTTTACCTTAAACACTAAATAAACCTTTGTTATTACAAATTATTATTCTTATTTCACTTTACTTGGTTTTTTCAAGGCAATCGGTTTGCATGCTTTTTTTAAGTAAGGTTTACTAATTGGAATTTACAGTGCATAAGGAAATAGAGCTCTTTAGTTTTAACACAACAGAGCACTATAAAATTTAGATGACAAAAACAATTGTCCATGTCATAAATATGTTCCCAAAAAATAAAACAATACATACAAAAACACAGTCCTTAAAGGCGTTGTTTGCAATTTTTTATGACTGTACTAGAACATAAAATACCATATGTTTGCAGATCTTTAGGAAACATGCTAAGTTTACATACTTGTTTCTCCAAAAAAAACAATGCTACAGCCAGTTATTCTACTCTGAAATGTGCGTTCTGTGCCAAAATGTCTGTTTTTGTTTTGGTCTGTGTAATTCTGTCGACTGTCAATTTACCCAACTGTATTTCAACATCCCATGTTGCCAATCGGTGGAAAACACATTGTATTGCAGCCATGGAAGCCAGCAAATGTACTGGGTCAGTGATTGCAGATTCTACTAGATCTAAAAAACCTCGCCATCCATCTAAAAAGCTTTATGACACGAGGCATATTAAAGCATGGATAAATCATTGCATCAACTTGTAAAACTTGTCGCCTTCCATTGTCAATTGAGCTCATTCCTGTTGCGTGAATGTAGAGTCTGAGGAGGAGGGGATGGGAGAAACAACTACTGCTAACTGTTAATATTACATACTGCACCTTTAAGGATTAAAACACCCAGAGATAGATAGATAGATAGTCATGCTGCAGCCAATCAGGAGACTCGCTTCATGGGCAGGACCAGTGTTTTGGTTAGAGTGTAGCGAACTTCAGGCATCTGCTTGAAGCCATGAAGGATTTTGGAGCTCACTATTCTATTCACCTTCGTCAAAATGGAGAGTCCTCCTTCCTGCCAGAATAAAAAGATACAAGTAAGTCATATGAGTAAGTTGTTCTTCGATGTTGTCTGTGACACATAAAAATGCATTAGTGTTTACAAGTGCAATGAGGTCATATGCATTCCCAACCGTTGATGGTGATGATCAGACCACAATGTGTTTCCAAGATGCATTGCACTACTTCTGATAAACTCATCCAAAATAGATGTTAAATGTATAGTTCATCCAAAAATGAACATTTGCTCAACATTTACACACCCTCAGGCCATCCAAGATGTAGATGAAGTTGTTTCTTCATCAGAACAGATTTGGAGAAATTAGCATTACATCACTTGCTCACCAATGGATCCTCTGCAGTGAATGGGTGCCGTCAGAATGTGAGAGTCTAAACAGCTGATGAAAACATCACAATATTCTACAAGTAATCATGAATCCAGTTCATAAACGTTTTGTGAAGCACAAAGCTGCATGTTTGTAATAAATGTTTTTAACTTCAAACTGTTATATCTGGCTGAAGTACATGTGAAAAAGTTGTCTCGTCTGAATCAGGAAGGAAATATGCACAGATCAACAGGACAAACAGTCCAAAACCATTCTAAACAAACATTTTGATGTGAAAGGACAACACAGGATGGTCTTTTTCACTGGAGGAAGCATTATTATGGATTATAGACAGAAAGGATGGTTTAAAGTTACAACGCCTTAATGATGGATTTATTTATTACAAACATGCAGCACAAGACATTACTTGATGGACTGTAGTCGTGTGGATTACTTGTGGTTTATTGTTATGTTTTTATTAGCTGTTTGGACTCGATTCTGATGGCACCCATTCACTGCAGAGGATCCAATGGTGAGCAAGTGATGTAATGCTACATTTCTAAGCACGCTCATTTACATCTTGGATGGTCTGAGGCTGAGTAAATGTTCAGCAAAATTTCATTTTTAGGTGAACTCTTCCTTGAACATCAAATGCAAATAGGGTCTTTAATTCTAACATAAGCTTCAAAATCTAAACCCTTCTCAAAATCAAGACCACAACTCACCGTGGACAGCCACTTTCCAGCTGCTTGCAGAGCTCCTGGATAAAGATGGACCCATCTGTTGTGTGGCGGAAAGATTTGTAGTACTTGACTGTTGCTATTCCAATGAGGAAATCAGCGTCGTTAAAGTGCATATCTAAATAAATTTAGAAATTCAACTTAACTGTGAATATCTACCATAATGAAACGATAATGTTACAGGGGACTGAAGCATGTCTCAGCTCTGTCCAGGCAAACTTCACCATCCTAAAAGCTCAGGCAGAGGCTGAGAAACAAGCACAAGGAGCAAACAGTGATGCTGCAGGAGGCTGTGATGCCCAGAGCTCAAGGGAGAGGCTAGAGGAGATGGAGCTTAACCCTGCTGAACACGACCCACAGCTGGAACAGTCTGTCAATCAGATCAGAAACAGCCTCTCCCTACAAGAGGTAGAGCTGGTGGAGCTCAGGGAACTAACACTCTCCCATGCAATATCCAGTGAACGCCTACAACACCTGGAAAATAAACTCAATCACCTCACACGAGACTTTGAAACTAGTGTTGAGGAGCTAAAAAGAGAGATATGCAAACTGCAGCAAGATAGAGAGACCAGGAATAAAGAACTGGAAACAGTCAGGCAGGAGCTGCTGCTCAGAGAAGGAGAAATACAAAGCCTGAGAGAACAGACAGAGAGCCTCAGCCGTATCTGTCAGCAGCGGCCCAGCTCTCCCACCACCCAGACAGCAGCAGCCCACACACCAACACCTGAGTCCAGCACTCCAGCAGCAGTGCCACTGACACCACAGACAGAGGGCCCCGAGGGCCCCCAAGAGCAAGGAAGTGACCCACATATGCCCCCACCCCACCGCCCTGGACCTGTACCTCAACCTGGGCCTGTACCTCGTCCTCGACATGGACCTGGATCTGTACTTCGACCTCAACATCCACAGCCTGCTCTCTACTACCATCAGCCTACACCACAGCAGCTGAGACCCCAGCAACAGTACCTTGCACCACAGGGCCCTCTCTCCTGGGACCAACATCAGCACAACCACAAAAGACCCAGAGCAGCTCCAGTGAGGAACAACAGCATCTCAGCAGCCTGGTCCACACCCCCACCGGCCCGAGCAGCAGGAGCAGAGGAGTTATGCCGCAGCCCTAAAAGGGCCAAACCACACCAACCTAGTAGAGATTAAGGACCTGCTCAGACTTATATGCACACGGCTGGAACAGTAGTAGTGAGTAAAAGACATACACACAATATATGTATATATTAAAAAAAATGTAGATCTATGTTTACACATGTACTCTTTGATCCTTGATACTAACATGACTAACAACATCCAGCATCAGGACTCTGAAATATTCATCCACAAAATTCGGCCCAACCAAATAATAAAAGCACAAAAAGAAAATAATCTAACCTATTGGACTGAAACAACAGAAAAACAAAGTAAACTTGAATGTTATTTGGCCCTAAATAGAGATTACACAACTGCAGAATATCTGAGTACAGTGCAAGACTGTAAATAAGAAGACAAATGACGAGGTACAGACTGAGCAATCATACTCTGACTATAGAGTATGATTGCTCAGTCTGTACCTCGTCATTTGTCTCTTTGGGCACTGGCTGCCCAAAGAGAGCCACATCTGCCCTTACTGTAATCATGGGGAAGTGGAGACAGAGCAACACTTCCTCACCAGCTGCCCTAACTATGAAGAAATTAGAAAGAAATTTTATCCCAAATTTGAAATACTTTACCCTGACTTCAAAATGTTAAACAAGAAAACACAACTTCAATATTTATTAGGTGAAAAACAAGATTGTATCTTACTAGCAGCAAGTAGCATTAAAATTATTAAAATTTCCTTCAAATGTGAACTCAAAATCAAAACAACTCATAATCTTTTTTTAATCAATAACGCATAATTATCTGAAATTGAAATCTTCCTTGTTCTTCACGACTTATAAAAATTTTCCAATATTCTGTCACAGCTTTAACTAATTAATGACAGATCGGAAAAATAACCATTTTAGAAAGCTGGTGAGGGACCAAATAGGCCACTTAATGAATTAAACTTTTGAACAAAATTAGATATCAGTTAACTATTGATATTGGAAGAATGGGTCCTGTTTACCACCCTGACTAAGAATGTTTAATTTTAAATTACAGGAAATAGATATAGAAGGAGATTATGGAGATTCCCTACAGCTTCCTAACATCGTCTTGTCACCATCACCCCCACAAGTTTTGGGCCAAACACAAACAATTGCAATTACCTCTAAAACTTTTGATGTCCACAGGAACATTTAGTGCTGACCCTCAATTGCCGAACAAAAGGTTTCCCAAAGAAATAAGGGGACCCTAAATTCCTCCTCCTGTGTGCTGCCTCCAATATTTTTCAGTCCCCAAGAAAGAACAGGGTAACGTGTCATTCTGGATTTATATGCACTTAATAAACACAGGGGAAAACTGCTTTATAACATGGAACAACAGTTTTCATCATGGCTGAAGGTCCCAGACTGACCTGTTTCTACTAAATACAAAAGCTGCAATGACTCTTGTATTGTACATGCACAAGGTGACCTCAAGGTTCAGGAACAGAATGACTCTTGATATGCCACCATCACCTGTCTTAGAATAGAAATTATACTTGCTTAAGATGCAGTGAGTTTACATCTACGCTATATCATTGCATACTGTATGTATGGGAGTGGGAAGTCAACGAGTTTTAGAAAGATGTGAAAGAAATGATAGAGAAGATCCTTGATGTTATATTCCATTGCCTTTTTTAATTTATATTCTAAGGAAATCAAGTTTTGTTTTGTTTATTAAATATACATTTATAAACATGTATCCTGCAAACTAAATGGCTTACTTCTTTAAATTGGAAGTATTTGGGCACAAAATATAGGACATTGCCTGAAAGAAAAGATAACATATATCAATGAAAAACATAACTTCTATTTTAATAGATAAATTTAAGATCTTTGGCAGAGTTTTGGGACCTTTCTTTAAACATGGTGCATGGTGAGGTGATAGCAGAAGTCTACGAATATAAGAATAGCTGTGGCACTGAACATTATTGTAAGGAAATGGGAAGTTTTTTTTGTTTTGTTTCTTGTACTCATGCATTTCCATGTAATAGAAAGAATATTTGTGCAATTAAAATTTAATAAAATAACAGTAATGGAAAAAAGTCCACATAACAGGGTCAGAGAGAGGGTGGAAAATAACATTTTGTGTTTTGTGATGCAAAACATTATATATGCTAAAATAATTAAATAATATAAAAAAATGACACTTTTAAGAATGTTTGATGTTTAATTTCACTCATTTCTAGACATCAATGATTTCTTACAATTGCTAAGTCTTTAAAGAGTTAAAAATCTCAACACATTTTAGATTGCCAAGGAAGACATTAATGGCAAAAATAAGCATTTGCAAACAGCATTCAAAACTAAATCATTTAGACTGCTGGTATAAAATCATCATGCTTAACATTAGTTTAAAAATAGCTGTGCCCAGTATCAAATATAAATGTTTTATTACTTTTAAATTACATTGTTTAAACAAGATCACACAACCACATTTCCGTAACTCAGTGCAGTAAACTTAATAATTAAGATCAAACTCACAGAGACAGCCAGATCAATTTGAATCTATAGTACCAAAGTGCCTTGATCCACCCTGAAGAATTAATAGAGTCTGAGTAATGGAATAATGGAAACTTCTTTAGCATGAATCCAGTCTTACAGAAGTCAATAAGAATCTTTAGTCCATGGGCAGCACCAGCTTCTTGGTGAGGGTATATCGAGGTTCAGGCATCTGCTTGCGGCCCCTCAACATTTTCATGCTCACTTCATGGTTTACCTTTGTCAAGATTGACAAGATATCCTCTCTTCTGTCAAAAAAAAAAAAAAAGCAGACAAGAACATAACTCTATGAACCCATCTAAATCAAACCATCATGAGTATTCAACAGGAACATTTTCTTCCCTCAAGATCACTGCATTTTCACCGCGGTTCTAATGTGTGGTGTAAACACTACGATTAACTGCAAAATGTTTCAATGACAAATAAAGCTGAATAAAGATAGGGAAACAAAATTAATCTAAAATGCATTTCTTTCTATTCATGTTGGTTACATATGTTTTTGAAAAACGTTACTTTTTCTAGAAGAATTTAAATTTAATGACTCCAAAATAAATGTGAACGTACACACCTTATCATGAATTATTCAAAATCATTCATAAATATGTTGCATTGTAAAATGATTTATAAATTAGATTAGATTAGATAAGATTCAGCTTTACTGTCATTGTGCAGAGTGCATGTACAGGGCCAATGAAATGCAGTTAACATCTAACCAGAAGTGCAAATAGCCAATTTATATAAATAAGCATAAATATGTATATATAAATATTTACATTACATTTACATTTAGTCATTTAGCAGACACTTTTATCCAAAGCGACTTACAAATGAGGACAATAGAAGCAATCAAAACTAACAAAAGATCAACTATATGTAAGTGCAAGTGACGAGTCTCGGTTAGCCTAACGCAGTAGGCTAACCAAGGTTTTATATATACACACACACACACACACACACACAAAGAAAAACAAGTAGATAGAATAGAAAAAATTGAAAGCTAGTGTTAGTTTAAAAAAAAGATAAATAGATAAAGTAGAATTAAAATAGAATAGAAAGTGCTAGAGTTAGAAGGTCAAATAAAGATGGAACAGATGCAACAATTTGAGTTGAATTACTGAAATAAATGAACTTTTCCACAACATTCTAATTTATTGAGATGCACCTGTACATTAAGGTCAGTAGGATTTTGTGATTTGCGCCATACTCTTTCTGCAGCTCTGAGCTTAGAACGATACTCACGGAGAACATCAGATAGCCAAGGGGCAGAAGAGGTGGTACGAGCTGGCCTGGAAGACAAGGGGCAGACAGTGTCTAAACAAGATGTAAGAGTGGAGCAGAAAGTATCAGTAGCACTGTTAACATCAAGAGATGATAACTGTTCAGGGGAAGGAAGCAAAGATGAAACCATAGCAGATAGCCGGGAGGGTGAGAGTGAGCGTAGGTTACATCGAAAAGTGACATGTGGAGGGGTATGTGTTGTGTCAGGAACCATGTTGAGGTTAAGAGTGAGGAGGAAGTGATCCGAGGTGTGCAGTGGAGTAACCAGTACATGATCATATATGATCATGATATAAATATTATGATATATATGTGTATATATATATATATATATATAAATTAATGTGTATGTACAATAAACATTTATGAGGGACAGGTGCAGAGACCAGCTCAATGCAGTTATCTATGAAATACAATCTAAATCTACATTAATATAGTGCAATGTGGATATATTAGAGTAGGGTGGAAATGAGAAGTATAAAACACAGAAGGTGCATTATTCAGAATTAGGTATTTGTAAATATATAATCATACGGTCAGTGACGATATCAGTGCAATGGGCATCATGAGGTAGAATGTACAAAGGAATGTGCAACAATAATAACAGATGATGCTGTATATATAGTTTTAGATGGGTCAAGTAGAATAGAGTGTTCAGCATTTAAATTTAGAGTTTATGAGGCTGACAGTTAAGGGGAAGAAACTGCTCCTGAGTCTGAGTCCTATAACATCTCCCAGATAGGAGAAGAGTAAACAGTCCGTGGCTGGGGTGAAAGGTATCTTTGATAATGCTTCTCACCCTTCGTAGGCAGCGTTTGAGGCAAGTGTCTTTGATGGAGGGTAGCTGAACACCAGTGATCTGTTGGGCTGTTTTAACAACAGGTTGGAGGGCCTTCTGGTCTGAGACCAGTTGCCATACCACACTGTGATGCAGTTTGTTAAGATGCTTTTAATTGTGCATCGATAAACGTTTAGCAAGATGTGGGGGGACAGGTGAGCTTTCAAGTAAAGGTGCTGTTGTGCCTTTTTGATCAGAGTGAAGGTGTTGTTGAGGGTTCAGGAAAGATCCACAGAGATATGTACACCCAGGAATCTGAAACTAGGCTCTGCTTCGGCCCCATCAATGTAGATGGGTGTGTGTGTGTGTGGTCTTTCCTAGGGGTCCACAATCAGTTCCTTGGTCTTCTGGGTGTTGAGTGCGAGATTATTGTCGGCACATCACACCGCCAGGTGCTGAACCTCCTCCCTGTAGGCCGTTTCATCATCGCCGCTGATCAGGCCTAACACCGTGGTGTCATCTGCAAACCTGATTATGGAGTACAGCCATGTACAGGTACGCAGTGGTGGGTGAAAAGGGAGTCGAGAATTGGGCTCAGAACACAGCCCTGTGGTATGCCAGTGTTCAAGGTGAGGATGGAGGAGTTGTAATTGTTAATCCTAACAGACTGTGGTTCAGTTGCAGAGAGAGGGGCTGATGCAAAGGTCAGTGAGTTTGGAGATCAGCTTAGATGGAATCACACAGTATTAAAAGCAGAGCTGATATTGATGAATAGCATTCTAGTAAATCATAGTCTTCATAAGTGATTCAGGGCAGTGTGGAGAGCTGAGGTGATGGCGTCCTCAGTTGACCTGTTGGGTTTGTAGGCGAACTGAAATGGGTCCAGTGTTGAGGGCAGGCACGTTTTCAGATGGGAGAGTACCAGCCTCTCTAAACATTTTGCTATGATTGGCATGAGAGCGACAGGGAGGAAGTCATTAGGGGCCAATGCAGCCACTGCATTTGTGGTAAGCCACTGCTATTGTAGTAAGAAAGACCCCATGTTTTGAGTAGTCAAGTAATCTGACATTTTAAAACATGAACTAACCTTGCCTTTTTATAATTAGGTCAACTGATCTAATATTCTAAGTGACTTAAGGCATCTATACACAGCAGAGTTAAGGCTGCACTGTGCCTGCTCAAAATTCTATGTAAATCATAATGCTGCATGAAAGCCGAACTAAACAATACCAGCTCTGACCCACCTCAGCCCCCAGTATTAAAGTATATGGTTATCATTGCTGCGTAAATGCATTTATGCCACCTCTGAGCAGCTTTAAACAGCCTGTGTAAAGACAACTAAATGCCACTTCAGAAGCACTTCTGTGCCACCTTTGCAGTGTAAATTTGGCATTACTGATCTTGAGAGTCACATCAATCTTTTTTTTTTTTTTTTAAATAATGCAATCATAGAAAAGGAGGGTTCCAGTCACTGTGCACTGCTGTTCAAAAGTTTGAGTTTGGTAAGATCTTTTTTTTCATGTTTTTAAAGGGGTCATATGATGCGATTTCAATTTTTCCTTTCTCTTTGGAGTGTTACAAGCTCTTGGTGCATAAAGAAGATCTGTAAAGTTGCAAAGACTAAAGTCTCAAATCCAAAGAGATATTCTTTATAAAAGTTAAGAGTCAACCACGCCTACCTAAAACGGCTCGTTCTAACACGCCCCCACATATCTACATCACTATGTGGGAAATTTGCATAACGCCGCCCAAATGTTCACGCAAAGAAAGAAGGCGTAACTTTTATTCTCGCTGTAGTATTGTTGTTGTTGCCGCCACCGCCATGCCGTGAAGGCGCTGTGTGTTTCATTGTGAAAGCGAAACTACTTTTTGTTTGGCCTTCCAAAAGAGGACAATATCCGCTTCGTCATGCCTGGAGCTGATCCGTGCTGGTCGCTGAGGAAATACATCAACTTTACGCTGTGGATCGCCGGATCGGCTTTCACCGTGGACGAAGCGGAGTCCAGCCCGCGTAATTATGTCCCCACCGGATGCAACAAATGCCTCGTTTATAATGGCTTTTTATGTTTTTGTCTCGTCGTGCCGGACTCAAGCCCACCGGCCTCCGCTCACTCTAGCCCTCCAGCCATTCCTCACTCTAGCCCTCCGGCCATTGCTAACTCTAGCCCCCAGCCTCTGCTCAATCTAGGCCGCCGCCGCTCACTCTAGCCACATAAAAACATTTCATTACACCAAATACACAAAATAATGTTCTTTTTAGTAACATCATATGACCCCTTTAAGTTTTTCATGCTTACCAAGGATGCATTTATTTGATCAAAAATACAGTAAAAGCAGTAATTTGTGAAATATTATTACAAAACAACTGTTTTCAATACCTTTTTAATACTTTAAAAAAAGTTATTTATGCCTGAAAATGAATAAATTGCAAAGCTGAAATATCAGCATCATTAATCCAGTCATTAGCGTCACGTGATTTTTCAGAAATCATTCTAATATGATGATTTGGTGCTCAAGAAACGTTTCTTCTTAATATCAATGCTGAAAACTTTGTGCTGCTTAATATTTTTGTGGAACCCATGCTACATTTTTCAGGATTTTTGATAAATAGAAAGTTCAAAAGAACAGCATCTATTTGAAAGAGAAATCTTTTGTAACATCATAAATGTCTTTACTGTCTCTTTTGAATCATTTAATGCATTTTTCTCAATACAAGTATTATTTTCTTAAAGGTGACATGTCATGAAAATCTGACTTTTCCAGGTTTTAAGTGCTATAATCAGGTCCCCAGTGCATCTACCAACCAAGGAAACGTGAAAAAGATTAACCTAGTAACTTTGTTTTGGTAAGCCTTTTTCTGCAAGCGTCTGAGAAAACGAGCGCGTCAGATTTCGCTCCCTTGGTGACGTGGCAAAGGAATCTCATTATAATATTACCGCCCCTTAATCTGTAAATTTACACCCACGGTGCCGTCATTTTGATTTCGCAAGCGACAACGGTGAACCAGCTCTAATGCCATGGCGAAAGTTTGAGCAAAACATGCTAACTGTTCTGTCTTTGGCTGCACAGACGAGCACAAAACATCCTTTAGAGTCCCAGCCTCAGAGGAGACAAGAGAGCAGTGGATTTATTGATTTATTTACTGTGCTGCTACATATTGTAAAAAGGGGCATAATATGTCTCCTTTAAAAAAAAAAAACTGACCCAAAACTTTTGAATGGTAGTGTAAAATAAATTCTGCATGTATGGGTCAAACTGGTCAATGGGTTGACTGGTGGAAAATAAAGGTTAACTACCAAGTAAATTCAGCCATATTTACGGCATCACATTTGGTCATGTGTGATCATCATATGGAACTGAAACATGAATTTCTACAAACCCAACATGGGCACATTTGAGAACCACCCACATGCAAATATCTTTCATTCAAGACATGACAGAGTCTGCTTTTGAACTCACCTGGGGCATAATATCTCCAACTGATTACAGAGCTCCTGGATATAGATAGACCCCTCTCTAGTGTGGCGGAAGGACTGGTAGTGCTCTACTGTGGCCATTCCGATTAGCATATCCGCTTCTATAGGAATAAAGCGGGATGCCGGATTATAAGCATCTGCCTCGTATTCTTCTCCTTCTGTAGCATTTTCCGGTGAATCCGCTGTCCAAACACCATTCTGGCCCTCACTTCCTTGGCAGGCTTGAATGAAGAAAAGCTTGGGCTTGGATGCTAGTGTACGGCATTCAGCAATAGGCATTGTGAGTTCACGGATTTCAACCTCTTTACCATCCACACCCAAAACTATGCCCTTCTCTCCATGCGAGAGGACACAGCAGACAAAAGCACCCATTTGGGTATGATCCTTTTTTGCAAATTGCTTTATCATTTCCTTCATATCTGAAGCTGTCAAATCGTCCTGAACCTCAACCTTAAAATGCATTCTGCAAAACACTCTGCTAAGGTCATCTACAGAAACAGAGAGAGAGAGAGTTAATTTAAAAATACATTTTTAAGGAATACGTATATGTTAATGGATTTGCCTGAAATACCTTTGTCCTTATTCGTTCCTGTTCGGTTGGCCAATGAGGACCTTTCTTTAAAGTTGTAGTTGTTGATGATTAGACAATATCCAAGAGGCCGCTGAGTCATATTATAATATTCCCCCGGCTACATGAATGCAAAGCAAATCACATTAAAATTACATTTTTTATTTACATAATTCACAAACAGCCAGTACACACATACACATCTTATTAATAGAAAATCATTAATAAATCATATTTGTCACAGCAGTGACGTTATGGAAATGAAAAACAGCTGCTTGTGATTAGTTTATGCTATGCCTTAGTGAAAAAGTTCAAATTTATCAGCTGTGGGCCAATCAGGTTCTATTTAAACAGTCATAATGACCCTGATCTGTGAATTAATTATAACTTATTTGAAATCCTTGCTGTGTCCTGATTCACCAATCCTGATTAAATAACACCACTATGAGCATTTGTTTGTAACTTCTATAGGAGTGTGAAACTATAAAACTCTAAACCACTAAAACTAGTGGTGCTGCAAATAGTTTTTTACAACATTCAACTGTAATGTAACAATGAAAAAAATATTTAATATTAAGAATGAAATGTAATGTGTCTTTTATACTCTGGGTTCAGTGTCTGAATCGGGAACAAGCGAGTCTCTCCTCCCTAAAAAAAACATATGGTGATATATATATATATATATATATATACACAGTATATACACACAAGGAGCATTAATGTTCAGTAATGTCTTGAAAGTTTGTATGAGAGTATAACTTACATCCATTTCCTGTCTCCATTTGCTGTGATAAAGCCAAAATATGGAGGGAAGAGAAACAACAGAGGTTACTATGCATTGAATTGCAGCATATTTATCATTTAAAATGTAGTTGTCACCAAAACAATACTGCACTCTGTGTTGAAATGTGACTACAACTATTATAAACAAACAGAACTGGTATTTTTAAAGGCACTTCATTTTGAAAATGCTAATTTACATGAAAGCATTCATTTCAGGAAGTAAAAAATGCCAAGTATAAGCTGTGGTTCTCAACTGGTGTGTTGTGACCACACAAAAAAAATGCCAGCAGGGGAAAAACAATGCTAAATACATGGCCTCATCCTTTAAAATCATGAATGAAACTAGGCAAAAGAAAATATTACCCAGCCAGACTATATTAAAAACGAGTTCACTAGCAAAGTGGATAAACACTATTTTCTGAGGAGAATAAAACCAATTAAAAACCTTTAGAAACCAATAATAAATACATTTAAATATTTGACATTAACGACATTTTTGTATGTTACAACAAAAATAATAATTTGGTACTCTGTTGGGTCACTTGAATATGGGACACATGATAAAAAAAAAACATTTTTAAAGAAATAGTTCCCCCAAAAATGAAAATCTGCTGTTAATTTACTCACCCTCAGGCCATCCAAGATGTAGGTGACTTTTTTCCTCAGTAGAAGAGTAAAGATTTTTAGCTGAAACCATGGTCCATTTACATTTACATTATGTTGTAAATAATGTTCAGCTTCTTGCACAGACCAATTGTTTCGCTTCATAAGACGTCAATATACCATCAGGAGCCATATGTATTCATTTTGTGTTCAATGATTTGCTTTTCTTTGACTCTCAAAATGATAGTAACTGCTGACTTGCATTTTATGAATCACCAAAAAACATGGTTTCAGCTAAAATTCTTCCTTACTGTTCTACTGAATACAAAATCTTGGATGGCCTTAGGGTCAGTAAATTAACAGCAAATTTTCATTTTTGGTGAACTATCCCTTTAAGCGAGTTTTCACATTTGGTTCTTAAATTACACAGAAATACACATCATAAGAAAGATTTGGGTTATACTATGTGAAAATTAAATGCCCAAATGCATCTTAAGGTAAAGATTTGGCATACTTACATATCTTTGCATATTTTCAACAGGTAAGGAAACTTGCTCGTTACCAAACACTTCCCGTAGAGGAAGTCTGCCTCCTATTGGACAAAAAAAAAAAAAGCTGCTGTTTATGTTTGGAGAAATTAGAAAAGTAGACAATTAAGTAGTAGATAATTAATTTGATTTTGTCAGTAACCTTGTTCCCGGGCCCTGTACTCCTCTATCCTGCAGGCCAGCTGTTTGTCACATTTGTCTAAAACATTGTAAAGTTCATCCAGGTTGTCTTCCCCAAGCTTCTGTAGCTTTTCCATCTCAATCATAACATCTAGAAATGTCTATGTGATTCACATAAAATAACATTGTTATATAGTAACAGGTTAAAGTGCAACCCATAATAACTATATTTGTAATTAAATAATAACATTTACAAGGCTAGTTACTGCAGTCAAGGTAGCAAACTACATATTGCATTTTTCCACATTAATTTATTATTCATATGCAATCTGCACTAACATTATAACTTACGGGCTCAAAATATATAACTCACAGCAGACGTTCCTAGTTTTGACCTCGGAACTTCCACAAGAAATTTCACTGCACGAAGGTTTTCTTCTGTCATGCCCTCAGATATTCTAAATAGCATTTTTCTGTGGTGAGAAAAGAGTGAGACAAAACAAGTCACAGTCATTGTGACATAAAATATTATCAGTACAGTAACTACAGTACAAGGAGCCCTTTCTAAGAAAACGATGTGATACTGACTGATATTGATATTGCGTTGGTAACTACTTCTATCTAGTTTATCAAGTTTAGCAAGTCAGTGTGTTTTCTTCATACCTGTAGTCTGAGACACCTTTACTAGACATGTCACGTTGTAGCAGATTTCTTTCCACATCATCTTTGGACATTTCCAGGATGCCAAGCAAGTCAAGGCGGCCAATAGTGATCAGAAGCTCGGGGATGAGTAACCCGTCATCAAGCAGTGCTTGCTCTTCCAGTCTCAGGAACAGTTCTTTGGCATCAGTCACTGTCTCCAAACGTTTCTTGGGAATTAGGTCCATGCACAGAAACTTCAGCTGGGCCACTTCATTACATGTCAGGTTCTCATCAATCTTGTGAAACTTAAGAGGATCCATATTCTGTTACATAATGTTAAACAAAGACTCGTTTAAATAAAGGAAGAAACAACTTGAGAAAGCCCTTACTTTGGCAACTATAATAACCATACGTTCAATAAAACATATTACAACTTGCCCAACCCAATATGAAAAATATCCTTGTCCTGAAAACATGGCATAAAGAACGTCCATGATATATTTCTAGAGTGTATTTATTGTGTTCACTTGTTAACAAATAATACAAAATACGATTACATTGGAATTTTAGTTTAGGACAGAATTCACAAATAGCGTCATTTAACAAGTTTCGAACTAGGTATTTGAACGCAGCATACAAAACCACTAACTCAAACATTTTTTATTCACAAACACAGTTTTTGATATATAGCTTTGTGACAACGTTCCCATGTGACAACTAGCCCAGGTCAAAGTGTACATTTTTGACCGGTTTTAGTTATTTGTTTAACGTATTCACGTATTTTAAATCCTCCGATAGTTTTAAAAACTACTATTCTAGCCGCTTGGGACATTAAACGGAATGTATAACATGTATACTAAATATTTTTAGTTGTGTATCATATCACCCTTCAAGACACGACTGCCACTGCTTTAAAAGGTCTGGTATCACTAAATACATTTTTGTTCAGCGAGTCGAATGCTACAATGTAACTGTGATGACAAACTAACCCCGGACTAGGTTATGACAAACACTCTTGAAAGTTAACCCGAACAATCAGCTAAAATGCTCAACTTAATGCTCATCTTACCTCTATATTTACAACATCCAACTGAAATAAAATCGTAACTGTCGTAGAAACAAAATCAAGAGAGTACGACCGACATGCTAAAGATACTGCGTTTCCAACGCGTCTTGCTTTCAGTTTCAGCTCTAGCTTTTCAATTTCAACAGGAAGTGGACACAAGGATGTGTTCACAAATGTGTTATATAATATTTGTGGGGGTTACTCTCGAATTACTGAATTCTGAACAGCAGTAAAAAATACTTAAATTTTCAGACAGTTTTGATTGAAGAAAAACATAAATGTGTATATTTTTAAGTATATTTAATGTGTAAAATATTTCCTACAAATAATTTAAAAAATTGTTATATAAAAAGTTGAGGCTTTAATATTTATCTTGACACACTAGAAAGTTTGCTGTTTTAAGTATATTCTATGCAATATTGCTATAGTCTATAAATGACTGTGTCACTCAAATAATCAAGCTGAACCAAATACTATTACAGTACATACAAAAACAGAGCATAAAATCATTATACCAAGGCACTATTAGAAGAAAACCTTTATTTTCAATACGTCAGAAATTGGTTAGTGTTTGTTATTCCTGTGGAAAGTTTTGAGAGTCTTGAGGTTTCCTCAACAGCAGAAATTGCAGGAAGTCCCCAGCCTTTAGCTCAGGGTGTTGTCTGATGTAGGAGGAGTAGTCTGCTTTGAATTATTCCTGTGTGAGTGAAAATGAGTCACAAATTTGCATATTTGTTGAGTGACCTTTATTTTATGTGGTCCTTTGATTGAAATTCTTAGAAGTTCTAAAAAGGTAGAAATTAGATATTGCGTCTCAGAGTTTCAACATGGGCTGCATGGACTTTTGGAACCCACAGTGTATTTTAACAACCATGAAAAGGTCTTTATGAATACATTAATAATTATCACACAAATCATAACAGTAATGTTTTCCAATATCCTTGAGTAATATATGACATCAGTTAAAAGCTTATTAAAACTAACAGGCACCTTTCTGTAAAGAAACTTTGAGTAAAGCTCCATGTCTTCCTCCCAGATAAGTGGCTTCTTCTCAAACACAGGAATCAGGTCTTTCTCCACTGAAAATAAAAGCAAAATCATTTTACTTTTACTTTATTTTTGACTGTAAAGATTAATTCTGGTCACAAAGGAGCAGACTGTAAAGTGATGAAGTCTTCAAACCTCCATCAAGCAAGAAAGGCAAATGCTGGAGCTTCAGGTGAGTCCAAGTGCATTCTGCTTGCTAGATGCCTAAGTGTAAAATATTTTAGGAAAAGGTCAAAACTCTGGGGGTTTTTTTTACACATTTTTTAATATTTTTATTTTTTTCATATAAGTGCTTGTAATAAAGCAATCAAACATCAAGTAGAAAATAAAACAAAAATCAACTTTTTATATATACCATATGGCAGCATTGGTTTTGTTTGCAAGATATTAATCACAATCTACCATCAACCTATCAACCACATTTACGCTGTCATTTGTCCTTTGTGTCAGTATGTCATAAAAACAATGAGTCATCATTTTACTGTCAGAGATTTGTTGCTCGCGTCACACCACATGTAGTGTAGACAGAATCACTGTTTATGATACACTGTAAAAAATGATCGTGATTTGAACAGAAAAAGACTGTAAAAATGCTACCATAAAAACCTGTTTATTGTTTAACAGTAAGTTTCCATACTATATATGGTGAATAACTGTAGTCACATTTAATGTCATTTTATTTAAAATTACGGTTTTTGGACGTGAAAAAGAAAAAGTCATTGTATAATTTACAGTGAAAAAACGTAAATTAACACTACCAGAATTCCCTGCATGACACTTCATATTTGATGTTTTTTTTTTTTTTAAATAACTATAACTTTCTTAGTTTTTTTTCTTCTCAGTTGTGTACATTAGGGTTTTATCTTACATCTAATGTTGTAAAATTAATGTTTATTGCATTATTTCAGTATTGTGTGTTACCATGATGGTGTTTAGTGTTTGTGTGAATGACACTCTGTGCATCTTACTATTTCCCTCCTCCGCTTGTGGAAAAGCTGTTTGTGATGAGCTTTGATTCATCAAGTGACTTTCTCATCACCAACTGTTTTTGGTGGTTATCAGTGTATTACAATGGTTCAAAACAGATATTAGTACTTCAATAGGTTGGTATATTAACATTACATCAATTAATGACATTTTTATATTGTGAATTTAAGTTAAGTATGTAAAACCTAAAATGTCGCTACCATATTTTTTTATGGTGAGGTTCTGGCAACCACAGCTGCCGGTATTTTACCGTAAATGTTACTTTTTTTTTTACAGTGTAGGTTTTATTGTCTTTAGTCGCGTAATGCCACTCGCGTCCAGTGTAAACACACCGATATGAGAAACAGATAAGATAAGTTTTGCTTTCTAGCAAAAAAATTAAGAGTATTCTACCCATCAGGCAAGAAATAGCAATGCCAAGTTCCTGAGGAGTCCTTTGGAGAGGACACAGTCCTTTCAATCCCAAAGATATCGACTAACTCTTCCCCAATCATCTGCTTCTTGCACCCAAGTGCTCTCTAAAGCAAAAAAGTGCATCAGTCACATGAAAGAATTATAAACCATCTACCATCATACATCAACTGTTTACAATGATTTTTAAAATAACATTTAAGGGCTGAAATATAAGCAATTATCTCCCTGTACTTACATAAACTGACTTAGAAAGCACAGTATCTGCATCAAATGACAGGAATGTCATGTTTTCTGGAACAGTCTTCTGCCGAGCCAGTATACGCAGGATCATTAAGTTGGATGCCTCAGACACAAAACCTTTTAGAGAACTCAGTGGAAATGTGTGGGTTTGTGTCTTCACTCCCTTAAGAATGAAAGATGAGCCTTTCTTATTACTGATACAAACTGTTGAACACAAACTATCAGTAAAATGTTCAATAATAGCACTCACCTCTTTCTCTGAGATGATCCGGTTTAACACTAGCTGATCATCCTGTTTAACAATATGCACTTTCCGGTCCACAGTCTGCTTTTCTAGCTGGAATGTTTACAACACCTCAGATTTTGGTGGCTTTACATTGCGATTTTGATTATTACATTCATTATTTCTATAATATTAAACAGAATCTGTTGGTTAACAAGTATTAAGTTAAAGGGAACCTACCCTATGATTTTCATGAACTTTGCTTTATGTCAATAGAAAACATACCTTTACATATTCATGATGATTCTCTTCCAGTATCTCAAGATTTCTGGATATGTAGGCTGGTAAAAACACAAGGGAACAAATAAAGGGTTTAACATATTTAAGAAATGACTGAGATGGCACAAATGCCATTTGTGTTTTTAACTAACAAATAATAAAGAGAAGGAAATAGTCCTTATATAATGTAAGCTCACCTACAATTGATGTACCACAAGGAATGTCATCAATCGTTCCATGACTGTTGGCATGGAGCAGATAACATAGCTCCTCATTGTAGCTCGCCTTGGTGACACTCACAGAGAAGTCTCCCAGCTCCCGGCCCGAATCTGACACAGTCACAAGTGAATCTGCGAACAAACACTGGTCCAGATCCTTGGGTTCTGAAAATGACAGCAGAAGACAGTAGCCCCTCACTGCAGAGCACAAGATCCAGGGGGCGTGGTTGGATCCA
>NW_015645076.1:2160055-2167279 GCF_001515625.1 Sinocyclocheilus rhinocerous | reverse complement strand
TTGGTAGGTTTAGGGGTGGAGATGGGTGTGATTAGGTATCAGGGGGTGGAGAAAGGTAGGTTTAGGTATATGTAAGGTGGGAGGAGTTGGATCTGGATCCAACCACGCCCCCTGGATCTTGTGTTCTACAGTGAGGACCATCTCGTAGAAGAGGCTTACAGTCATAAGTCAACTGGAATCACATAATGTTAGTCTTGACTGAAGATTCATTTACGATGATTACCGTTATAAGGATCTGAAAGAACTTCTGAAGAAACATTCAGTACATTTAATGTAAAGGCACATTTATGTAGTTGTCAGTGTTTCATGCTTTATCACAATACTGGCATACAGCCTCCGTCCTGCATCAAGTTATCAAGGGAAATCTGCTGTTCAAATTACACATTAAATAGAAACAAAATAACAGTATAATGCAGCTTAACGAATGTAAGGGGAATTACAGTTTACACCGTTGATGCCATTAACAGATGGTCCCTGACCCTAAAATAGCATCTCTGACAGGCAAACTTTAGAAGTGACGTCACCTACTAAATCATAATCATGTTTAATGACTTACCAATGCTGTAAATAAACTCCACTGCATTAACAGAAGCTTTCAGTTCTTCTGTTTCATTCTGTGTTGATTCATTCTCCTCCATGTGTGTCTTAGAAAGTAGATAAAACAAGAAACAATCACAATAATAGTTCAAAATATTGCCTAATATATATATATATATATATATATATATTACATGGATCTTTAAGATCGTAACAGTTGAAGATTTATTTAAACTATGCGCGTATTTTTTTTCTTCTTTTTACCTGGATTGTATATTGATTTTCAACTGCTCAGTCCTTCAGATGTCAAACAAACAAGAGCTACTTTGCTAATGCTATTAAAAAATATCAGAATAAACAGAATCAACAAACTAACTTTAAAATGACTTAACTGACTTTAATATTACAGGAAATGGAACAAATTACTAACAGCGTCTACATTAGTCATTTAACTCGTTTTATATACGGTCTAGATGTGTTTTTCGTTCATGCCTCAAACTTATTAGCGTCTCTGGTTTCCTTAGTAACGCTGGTGTCAATATCTACCGTAAACCTTTTTGTATTCGCGCCAATATTGTCACAGTGCAACACCTTCAATGCAGACACATATTTGTTATTAATAAATAGGTTTATTATGACAAACCGTTCATAAATATCAGTGCTTCTTTTACCCTAAGTATTCAAAACGCATTTAACGTCATTTTTAATGGGATTCACTACACATCTCCAAAACACAGAGTCAAAGGTAAGGGAAAAACGTGCTTTAGAATGACAGGAAAGCTTGTTTAAAAAAAATCCAAAAAAAAAATCAGACAATGCCTTTCAAAGCCTACTACATACTTAAAGTTAAAATAAATCTATGTTTGTGTACAAAACAATGCCCAAGTCTACTTCACTTTTTTTTCTTTAGGTTACTGTTCAAATTGACATTAATGCTTGATACGTAGGGAGCAATAGTTTGGAATGGTTTCAGTGGTCACATCCTCCAAACGTCAGTGGATGAAAGCCTTAACGGTCCTTATAAATGTCCTTCCGTCTGCGCAGCTCCTCTAAAACACGGGCCCGATATGACGTCCAGTCCTCGTCCTGCTTCTGCTGCAGACCCAGAGCCCGGTGAAGATCCTGGGAGTGGCACCGCAGGAAGGGATTGTATTGCTTCTCCTCTGCTAGGGTGGATGGGCACTGTATGAAGAGGAGAGAGAATGACTTTAAATCAAGCTTGGCTGGTAGGAATATTATTTAGAAGTTTTAGAATAATATTACATGTCTAGAGATGTAATAATTATCTTGGATTTCTTTGATATTAGGACTTTTTTCCCCCATAGACTTCTTGTCTTCCTTACTGTGCAGAGTCTCTGACCCCTCTGTTGCAGCACCCACTGCAACTTCTGCTCCCGTACAACATTGCAAGGCTCCACTTCAGCAGCAAACAGCAGGTTATCTTCAGCATACTCATGTCCTGAGAAGAAAGACCTACTTTATTAACATAACCATGAAGCTTTTCCTGAGAAACACACACAAATACTAGTTTGAAAAAATATAAAACCAAAAAAGTTGTGTACAAAAACTAAAAATGACAAAGACTTGCCACATTGCAATTAACCCTGGGTTAATATGTTTTTTTAAACTCTGGGTTAAAGCCACTTTAAGCATAAGGTTAAAGGAATAGTCCACCCAAAAAAGAAAATTCTGTCATCATTTACTCACCCTACTGTATGACTTTTTCTTTTCTTTTGCAGAACACAAAATAACACATTTTGAAGAATGTTGGTAACTAAACAGTGTTGGTCCCCATTGACATCCATTGTATGGACGAAAAACACAATGGAAGTCAATGGGAACTAAATTATTTTGTTATCAAAATTCTTTAACGGGGTGGTTCACTGGGTTTTTTCTAGGCTTGATTGTGTTTATGGGGTGCAGTCTAACGTGTTAATGCTTCGTTTTTTTAAAAAATGCATTATTTTTCACATAATATTCCACACCGCTCTGTCCCTTCTCTGAGAAACGGGCTGATAATTTCCTTCTTTTATGAAGCCCCTCCCTCAGAAATAGGCGATGGGCTCTGATTGGTTAGCTAGCCCAGTGTGTTGTGAACAGAATCATGATTCATATATTAATATATTTTTACGTGCACCTCTAGTTTTCTCTTCCTCTTCTCTAAAGCAGCGCAGCATGGCCTCGCCCCCTTTGCTGCCTTTTCCCGAGGGCGGAGTTTATCTGGGTTTGTGATGTCACAAACCCGGGAAGTAGCTCGTTGTAGTCCCTACGAGCCGTTTTTGTAGGCATTAAACTGCCAGAATTTTAAAAGACAATATCTCCGTTTGCATTGAACTTTCAGCTTCGTAACTTTACAGATATTGTTTATGCTCAAACAGCAACATTAGACACTAACTAACGTTAAAAAAGTGAAATCGCAATGAACCACCCCTTTAAATTATTTTCTTTAGTGTTAAGCAGAAGAAAGTAAGTCATATAAGTTTGGAACGACATGAAGGTGAGTAAATGATGACAGAATTTTAGGTGGACTATCACCTTTTAAGCTACAATTCACAATGCTGTGAAAGAATGCCACGGTGAGATTTTGGCTAATTAATTAATACATTGTGTATAGCTGCAGAAACTTTTATGCATTGTGCTTAGTTTCAGTGCCTGAGGGAAACAGTTTCAAACTTGCCATCAAATGTTTCAACTGAAGTCACGAAGAGATCATGTTGTGTTCTGTACTTGTTCGATAAATGTTGCTACTTGACTATCCAAGATTATTACTATTCCAGAGTAAAGTTTAAACAGTGTGCAACATAAAACAAATACAGTAAGTGGATAAAACCTTGGTTAGTTAACAACTTCAAGTGTGAAAAGCCCATATAAAAAGACTGAGTTTCCTTACCAGGCCAAAGCAGAGTTTCATCGCTCAGCGATCCCACTGTATCCAGAGATGACAACATAGTTGAGGCATTACCCTCAAACATTCTCCCTACAAGGGATGGAAATGAGTCAGAGCTTTAAATAGAGCAAGCTGGATTTAAGAATGCTGGATTCTTGTTTGCAGTTTTGGCATGCCTTTCTGGGCATCGATACTGTATAAATAGTCATTTAAATAATTATAAAGTATACACACAATGTCAAACATTGCACGCAGGTAACAATAACACAACAAATATTTTAAAAAAAATTATATGACTTTTTATGTTCACATTGAGATAACACAATGATTAATGCCATACTCACCACATCCAGAGAGGAATACCAGATCCCCTGAAAACAAGCTGCTGGGGCCACCTATCGCTCGGCCATCAAGCAGGTAGATCACGTGACCTACTGTGTGGCCAGGTGTATAGAAGGCCCTGAAGTGCAGCCGAGTTCCAAAATCTATTGTGTCTTTGTCTGAAAGGGGGCTAAACAATCCAGAAAACATAAAATTACTTGTTTCGTGCTCTCAAGTAATGCCCGATTGTTATATCATATACAGTAAGAATAGGTTTAGTTTAGTTGAGTTAGAAAACATCAGATGTAATCTCTCAAACAAACATTTTTCTGTATTTTTAGATAGACAAATGTTTTTAAATTCTAACACATTTTGGATACATTTAAAGAAATAGTTCACCCTAAAATGAAAATTCTGTCATTGTTTACTCATCCTTATGTCGTTCTGAACCTTTATGCATTTCATTATTCTGTGGAACACAAAATAAGATATTTTGAAAATTTTTACAAAGGTTGTTTTGCACCTCACTGACTTTCATTGTATGGACAAAAACAGCTGAAACATTCTTCAAAATATATTATTTTGTGACCTCAGAATAAATAAAGTCATACTGGTTTGAAAGACATGCGAGTTGGTAAATAATGACAGAATATTCATTTTTAGAATTAACAGTTAAAATGATACATGATAGAACAGCAGAATATATTCAAAGGTACTAACTGTGTAAGGCCTGGAATGTTGTCCATAGCGTTCCCATACACTCGACAGGACCCGTAGCGTCTCTTTAGAGCCCTGTTTCCTCCACTGTGGTCCCTGGTTGGGAAAGGTGTATTTACAAAGTATAGTTGTTTTTAATTTTCATGTTTAGACATTCAATTTTGATTCTGTTAAATTCACCCCAAATAAAAACCTAAATTCTGTAATTTACTCAATCCTCTTGTCGTTCCAAGCCCACAAGACTTTCATTCATCTTCGAAACACAAATTAAGATATTTTTCAGATTCTTTTATCATTTTTATACATCCATTTTAAATCTATGCAACCAACATTTTCAAGTTTCATAAAGTACATAAAGACCTTATTAAAGTAATCCATATGAACTGAGCGGTTTAAGCCAAATCTTCTGAAAAGAGATGATCGTATGTGCAATGATCAATGTTTATATGTGAATAAATGTCTAAATTACATATTTCTCATTCATGTCTCATTCATATGGATTACTTTTAAAATGCCTCCTTGTACTTTTTGAAGCCTGCAACTTTTGGTCCAACTGATGGGCAAAACCTATGAGAGAATATTAAAAATATCTTCATTTGTGTTCCGAAGATGAACAGAAGTCTAGATGACAGAATTTCCATTTTTGGGCGAACTAACCCTTTAAAGGTAGTTAGACGTCTCATATGTCTTGAAATGTGAAATGTGAAAATGTGAAATGTGATCTTACAAAGCTAAAAGGGCCTTCATACTAAAAATAACTAATCAGTCTTAGAATTCTCACAAAAACAAATCAGTCTTCTTAACTGAATGTAACATATCTAGTTATTGATTACACTAAAAGATGGTCAAAAGATTGTGCAGCTTTCAGGCTGAAGAGATTTTTGGCATTTTCAAATTTGGTCTTACCAGTGTTTGTGTGTGCAGAGAACAGCTTGTAACGCCACCCCCTCTTCCTCTAGACATGCCTGTGTGGGTGTAAAGGACAGACCATGAAATGAGATAAAACAAAACCGGGGCTCTAGGTAATGTCATAAGTAAGATAAGACGTGACTATACATCACACATGCACAGTAAAGCATCTCTTCATGTATAGGAAGGATCCTAGATATTTTGATTATGACTTCCCTAACCTTAACACTACCTGATTACAATATTATTCAGATCACATTCGTTCATAAAAATCAAACAAACAAACAAAAAAACCAATCTCTACTTTTGCAAGGGATGAAAAACTGGAATCTTTCCATTACAATGAGAGATTTCCTATAACAATAACTGATTATTATTCCATCTTACACAATTTTGGTAAACCAGTGAGAAAGAACAAGCACTTTCCACTAAACCACATGGGTTTGGCAATTTCACTACAGTAAGACACATAATCCAGCAAACTATTTCTGAAACCACTGCACAGTTGTTTTGAATCCAACCTGAACAGGCTGAGGGTCAGCGGGATCAACCACAACAGCCATATTTGATGCCGTGTCAATGACCACATAGCTGTAATTGTCTAATAAGATGGGCACTGGTATGATCTTGATGCCTGTTGAAAGTAATAGAGTGTGACTTTAGATATTGATAATCAACTGTTGAGTGTATTATGGAAAAGGTGTTTCTGCTCACCGTTTATTATAGTAGGTTGAGTTTTGGAGTGCCCAGCAGGGTACCGCTCCCGTGCTTTCTTCATCTGCCTCTTATGAAATACGTACCCGAGTTTGGTCCGTGTATATAGAGAATACCTGCAAGTGTTTTTAAAGAGGACACCCGAGTGTTTTATGCCATTGCATATGTTCCTCTATGCAACTGTTCCTTCATGGCATTGTAATACTAACTACTCTAACTATGGAATTTGGGCAGAAATGTTGTAGATTCAATCTAAATGATCAATTAGGTGAGTAAAGGAATCCGTTTCATTTTTTTTAGAACTACTAATAGTTTTTTAGAAAAAAATATAGCCTAAAAAGTGTTTAGGCTATGGTTTTCATAATTACTTTCGTTTAGTTTATAGAAACCTAACTTCATTGATCTAACCATGGTGTTGACGAGCCCCAAAACAACAACAAAAAATTACATTTAAACTGTACATTTTCATTAGGGCCATACATCATTGACAGTAATGAAATGACAAATCAGTACCCTTCTCTAAAAGGAATATTTGCTACTTCTACACAGGTAAAATATTTATATTTCAATACCACATACATGTAAACATCATATAACGCTAGATGTGGATAAAAAAAAAAAACAGTAGCCTACTTAAACAAAAAAAATTACCGCAGCAGGCCAAATAAGCCACTTACGCAATCCAAAACAGCGGTTTCTCTGTGCGAGCCATCAGTTTACCGATCCGGCTGTTTTTCCATGCACTTATTCTGGCGCATTTAGAAACACGACAGATGTAAAAGCCTCCACATACTGAAGCAATACAAAGTAAATACACCGTCCAGTCCGGAAGCGCCATTATAGTGGGCGTGTCGACGATGACGCAATTAAACACTACAACTACGATTGGCCAGAAGTAACAATCACCGTAAAGACTCTTCTTCTTCTTCTTTTAGGATTTAATGGCGGTTGGCAAACCAACTTAAAAGGTGCATTCCCGCCACCTACTGGAAAGGAGTGTGAAGCGCACAATGAATAGGAACTTTAGAAACAAGAGCTATCTTAAAAAAAAAATAAATAAAAAAAAATTTTTTTTTTACCAAAACCGGTATCCTACATCCTATTAATCAATCCTGTTTCCTTTAAATAAATAACTAATT
>NW_015645076.1:2153948-2159935 GCF_001515625.1 Sinocyclocheilus rhinocerous | reverse complement strand
CAAATAGGAAAATGGTCACTACCTATTGTACTATGTTCTAACACTTTCCATTCACACTTTCCAGCTAAGCTTTCTGAAACTATTGTCAAGTCTAACACTGAATGTCACCGTAAAGACTCGTATTTTTTTTTTGCTATACTGATCGTGCATTATTCATAAGGTGCATTATTTTTTATCAGGCAGCTATTATTAGGTGATAACATTTTCATAGGCTGTTTTTTTTTTTGCATATATCATATCGCATTGCACATTGCATGCATGTATTACACAGTTTGTGTTTTAAAGTTTTATACCTTTTAACACTTAGCTTACGTTTGTGATCATATCTTTATTCGCTGTATTCATCTCTTGAGCTTTCACCTGCCTGCATTTGCTACTGTATGCTATATTGTCAGAGCTAGTCCGTTACTGATTCCAGATAACATGACAAAAATTCTTGTTAGCAACAGTAATCCAGTACATTACACATTTTAGGTAATGTAATCAGACCACTTTTTGATTACTTTTAGATTACTTTTGGCCTAACTTGTTTATCATATTGATTTAAATAGGATAATCTTGTACCATATTGATATACAAATGCAGAGAAAAAGAAAATATATTACATTTGTTGTTAATAACATAATGAAGTGCATTGAACATTACATTAGGTTTCCTAAACTGGGGTTTGTGAAGGAACTGCAGGGGGTTCGTAAGTTTAATGAAAAGCTAATAATTAATTAAATCATAAAAATGTGAAATTAAAATAAATCATTTTTAAAATAACAATCAAAATAAAACGAACTAAAAAAATGTAATATTTGTTTACCTGCATGTCATGTTACTATTAACCAACGTCACAGAACTGTGAAAATGCAAATACTTAATTATTAATTTATTACCTTAAAATCTCAGGGGGTGGGGGGGATTCAAATAAATATATTAGGTGAAAGTTTGTGAATCCCTTAATTACATGTAATTAAGAAATAACGTGAATTTGTGCATTTTAATGTGTTTAAAAGAAAAAAACCTTCCAAAGACTCTTTTTAAAATTTAAATGATTTTTGTAAGTCCAGTGGTCAAATGCCGTGTGGCCTTTCAATTTTCTGTGTAATAATAGCTACCTGACTAGTTACTGGTCTTTGTGAGAATGTCCACAAAACTGGAAGACTTTCTGAATTAGGGAGAATAGATCAATTATGAATAATTTATTGCTATTGTGTGAATAATATGTAATCATGTAATCAATAAAAAAAGTAACTGTAGTCTGATTACAAGTATTTTAAAATGTAATTTAATCTAATTTCAAGTCCTTATGAAAGGATTCATGAGATATGTCTGTGATACATTACTCAACGCTGCAAAAACACGTAGAAACCTTTGAAGCTCCCCTGAGCGCAATCACAAGTATGATGATGATCTGGTCAGTCGCACTGGTGCTCCTAAAAATTTCATAGTAGCATGCAGTAGTTTTCAGTCGCAAATGCAACTGAAATAGTCGCACTGTAGAGCCCTGCATCTAAACTTTTCTAAAGACAGCAAGTTCCCCTCAGACATGGATTCATAAACTACCCCTAAATGAATCGCGATTTGTTTAGCATCTCAACCGATTTGAATCGTCACATATTTGAATCGATTTTCAACCGGCTCGCGGTTAATCGTTACATCCCTAGTTACTACCCAGCTCTGTATATTGTACATTTGGTAAATAAACTTGATACTGATTGCAGAAAAGTAGGAACGGCAATTTAGCACCACCTGGCAGTAGGGGTTCAATCTTCAACTGGCTGGCAGGAGCCGCCACTGACAGGTCACGTGACCTGCCAGTGGTTGGTGGCAGCTGCCAGTAGCAAGTCACGTGACCTGCCAGTGGTTGTTATTTATATTTTAATATTATATTATGCATTTATATTGTTACGAACAAATCTTAATTAACATATATAATATATATATATATATATATATATATATATATATATATACGTTTTTGCTGAGATTTGACACAATTTTGCATCGTGATTACGTAATGACGTTATCACGCAATGTCATCACAACATCATTTAGCAACTTTTAGCAACAAATCAACCTTCCTTTAGCAACTTCCCCTGAAAATTAGTTGGCAACACTGATCCCACCCAGTTTGTAGCAAGAATTCAAAAAAGCAGCCTGGGTGTGTCTAGTTAACCACGCACACCTCGACAGACTTCTTGCACGAGTGTGTTTGGTGAAGCGTTACATAAAGAGAGCAGACAGACAATGTTTTAGATATCATTTTAGTTTTACTCAGAGCCAAAGCATAATTGTACTGCTATAACAGCTATCTTGTGGCTCAGTTCTGAGAATTATGTTTAGTTACACGCAATATGTTTCAGGCTGACTCCACCTGCTGGCTTGTTAGCATTTTGAGCACATTACACTGACTGAACGTCGTCAGCTGACTGCTGGTTTTACGTTAGTTTAACTGACACGGAGGAAAGTGGATCAGTGCGTCAACTCACGAATTTTTATTTAAATAGGCTCAGGTTGAAGGATTATATCGCTAGATATTTCTTTCTCCAAGCTTCAGCATCGATCGTGTAAAGTTTTCTGGATTTCAGACAGCGCGTGGTAAGATTGTTACTGTTTTATTTTAGCATCACGTGCTCTTGTAATGAAGTACTGTTCGACTGCTTTTTTACATCGATTGAGTAATCTATAATGCTTTAACTAGTAAAATAACTAGTACCTGTCATTTTGGCGGAAACTACGGTGACCATGGACATGGTAAATATTTGCGCAGGGTGGGGTGTGAGGCCAAATATGTGAACATGCTCAAGTACTGTAGAGTACAATAGTGATATTTAGCTTGTATTCATACCTACATAACTTAATTGACTTATAGTCTATATTTAAAGATAAAGTTATAATAGAGGAATATGGGAGTAAGATAAGATCACACTTTCCTAAAATGCCTTCCTGCCCGCCTTAGGGACGGGATATCTGGCACCTGTGGCTGTGTTTCAGTCTTTCAGATCCTCTGAGCTGCCTACCTAAACATCATCACACACATTGAATGCAACTATGATGCCCAAAACCGCTGTTGAAGTAGGCAGCTTACTAGATATTGAAACAGCCTGTTTTTCAGTCAGTTACATTAACGTTTTCTATTCAATACATATATCGTATTAAAAACCCATTTACTGTGCCAGTCTGCCAGATCGACCCTATCAAAGAGAGAATAAATAAACCGCAAAAGCAACTTTATCTCTGTACAACAGTTATTTGAGTATGGCTGATAGCATAAAATTTTGGCCAATTTCAAGCACTAGGGTGGACCAGTAAGGAAGTGAAAGTATCAAGTCAGTTACATTAACGTTTTCTATTCAATACATATATCGTATTAAAAACCCATTTACTGTGCCAGTCTGCCAGATCGACCCTATCAAAGAGAGAATAAATAAACCGCAAAAGCAACTTTATCTCTGTACAACAGTTATTTGAGTATGGCTGATAGCATAACATTTTGGCCAATTTCAAGCACTAGGGTGGACCAGTAAGGAAGTGAAAGTATCATTTTTTTTCCACTTTAAAAATAAAAGGTTGCTTAGCAGAGTACACAATGATGTAACAGTGTATGGTAGGCTTGCTTGAGTCATGCTGGCAGTGTTGAACTGATACAAGAATGGAGACATTCTTTTCCAGTCTGGCTTGAATTACACCGCACCCTCCATGTTTTTGTAAACATTATAATCAGCCTACATACTATAGGGGCATATAGAAAGTACTTACATGTGCTTGGTTTGAAAGTAAAAAGTGACATTAAACCTGGTTTTATATTGTTCATGGAGTTCTGTCACATATCCTGGAAAATGTTGGTTCATTTAGTAACGGCCTATGGCTCAGTTTAGTTGCTCTCTGAAGTTAATTTGACAGTCACTCCTTTCTGAACTTGAAATGTAGAAACGCCTTTTCCCAGGATACTTTCATTAAATGACAATCCGATTCACCCAGTTTAGACTTTGAATTGGGTTGAATAAGATTTTCCTTAGCAGATGTGAGTCACATGTTCATGTCGACCTCACTGTGTGGTCCTGAGTGACCTGCTTTACATCTGTTTGATAACAGGAAGTTATGATCCTGACGCACAAATAATGTCTTAACGCATGCAAAAAAAAAAGTATAATTCAAATTTCAAAATCTCACTCCCTAACCTGAACATAGGAAAACGTAGTTGCTGAGAAAAAACTAGGTGTATTCACAGCACTCACTGTAAGGCCTTTCATGGGCTGTGCCTTCGGCTGTTTCCAGGAAGACTGTTTAAAGTGTGGTTAGTGCCTTTTTGCTGTGATCAGTACTGTCACTGTGTGAGTGAAAATGGCAACGTAACATTAGAAGCTTTGGTACTCCCAGATCCAAAAAATCGTCAGTTTATATCTTTCTTTCATGCATGTCATTGTAAGGATTAAAATGGAAAGAAATCTTTCAAAACGCAGCATGAGTAGACGTGTAGTCACGGAGTGAATTTATGTCCACTTATCTGTTGTTTGCATCTGGACCTCTCAAACCCCTACACAGCCACATAATAGTTCTTGATGGGAAGAGGCAGGAAGGATATTCTAAGTTTAGTGCTCCTGCAGAAATGTTGTCCACAAGTATATTAAGATCATTGTACATTTCCGTCTGAATTGTTTTAAAAAATGAATCATGACAAGTGTTGAATTTCTCACACTTGCTGTGCTATATGAATTATTTTATCTGCTTTTTATCCACTTCATTAACTAAATTATAGAACAATAATTTTAGAAAAAGTGAGAACCAGTAACACCACTGACAAATTTAATAATTAGGTTGAATTTTCAGGATAGAGAAGTTATTACAAAAACAATAATGCTACTGTTCATTTAATGCTACTGTTCATTGATATTACAAGAATAATCACACATGGCCTTTAGTCTATATAAGAACAATTTGTGTTTTTCATAAAGGTACTGCAGTTGTCTTTATATTTCTTTAACATCAATGACATTTATAACATAACTATATAGTATTATAACAATTTACACACAATTGTTCAATCATTAATGAGTAATAATTGTGTGTAAATTATTATAATATTATTATATAATTATTATAATTTTTCTCAAAATTTATCTTGTTACCTTTTTTCAGTTGTTCTGATTTAATTCTTTTTAAATCATCAATTTAATGATTTAACTACATTTCTGATACTTTTACCTTTACCTTTTGAACGGTAAAATATCTCTTCTCGTGCATAATTTCATGCTCTAAAAGACAATTAAAATGAAAATAATTTTAATTAAATTACATACCATATCAAGTTACTTTTAAAACATTAATGGTTTTCTACATGGGTTTGACTTTCTTACATCTAAAAGTGAGAGACGACATCAGTAACTGCAGTCTAGAATGAATAATTACTATAGTGAACTCTACTTTTGTTAGTATTGAAAAGTCCCGAGACAGTATTCATGTATCCGACAAACAGGAAGTTCATTCTTGCCTGTGAAATGTTTTTGGAGTTGAATGATGAATATGTTTTCCTGCTTAAAAATAATTATAATAATAAAAGGAAAGATCGTCTCAAGCTCAGTTATAGGCTGTGTTCAATAACTGACAGATCATGGGGTGAACGGATCAAAGTATAGAAGTCCCAAGGTTTAGCTTATGAGTAGGGATGCACCGAAATGAAAATTCTCGGCCGAAGCTGAACAAAATTAAACACTGGGCCGAATACCGAACACGGTTTTTCGAGTTTTTTTCCCCATGTATTTTGCCAATTTTTTTTCACCATTGCATAAATTAAAAAGCCAAAATGTGTTTTTTACTGTTTTGTCTTGCTTTTCAAAGAAAAAAAATCTATTACAAAACAACAAACAAAATATTTAACACTGAACATTTTTAACATTCTAGCAGACACTATACCAACAAAGCACAATTTAACTTAAAATTAATAAGTTAGTAAAATAATAATTTTTGGCCATCAGACCCCCTTCTTGAATCAGGCATGT
>NW_015645076.1:2129307-2151080 GCF_001515625.1 Sinocyclocheilus rhinocerous | reverse complement strand
GAGAGCGCTGTACATTCACTCCCCCCACCTACAACCCCTGCCGGTACGAGACTGGAACCCACAACCTTTGGGTTACAAGTCCGACTCTCTAACTATTAGGCCACGACTTCGCATTGACACGTGCCTTGTAAAAATTCATAAAAATGTGACCGAGCAACTGACGACTGTATCAGCGCAGATTTACCTCGCGCTTTGGAAAACATAACGTTCTGCAGTTTATTTACTAATTGTTTAAGGCCATTCCGCGATTTCTGCTATTTTCGGCCGAATAATTTCGGTTGCCGAACATTCGGTGCATCCCTACTTATGAGTCGTCTTGCATTGGATTTTAGGGTTATTTTAATATATTTTAGGGCTGGATGGGAGAATATTTAGAAATGGCAGATCAACCAAACAATTATTTTTGGTAATCGGAGGTAGCACTTGACATGACACATTTACCTGCTCCTAAAGAAAGAATAAAAAATAAATACATTTCTCTTTTTTGTTTTGGAGCAAGTCAGATTTTTTTCTTGGGTGTTTTCTGCACTTTAGTGGCACAAACGGTCATTATGGTGTCTCATCTACCCAACAGGTGGTAAAGCAGCATGTCAAGGTCAGATTTCCCTCCGAGTTATGATGATTCCCGGCTGCTCTCTAACCCTCAGCCTGGAGGAGGTTACCCCGCTTCTGTCCCCCCATATGGCTTCAACGCATACGCGGGACAGCCGCCTTACCCACAGCCCAATGATCCATACCGAGGACAGCCGCCTTACCCACAGCCCAATGATCCATACCGAGGACAGCCTGCGGGATACCCCCCGCCAAATATACCTGCCATCCCCATCATTCCTCCTGGTGTAGGTAAGACTATTATTTCTAGTCTCTTGTAAACCTTCAACTTTTTACTTTTATTATCATAGTGTCATGGTCCTGAAACATTTAAGAACAATATTTAATGGCTTGCCGATCAGGTTTAGGATCTGGTTCATTACTTTAACAATCCATTGTTCGGGAAATTTAATTTTAGCAGATCATATGCAAGCCATGGAATTGAATCTTAACTGAAGTCACAATTTTTCTTAATGTAATCCCTATAGCCTAGCTCTAACCAGATTAGTGTTGATAGGCCAGTGATGTAGGGATTCATTAGATGGCTCTCTGGAATACCTGATTCTGATTGGTCAGTCGCAGCATTCGAATTCTAACGACACTATATAATTTACTGTTGTCCCTGGCAACTGAATACCTACGTATATATATCTGTGGTAGTTTTGTGTCTCTTATCATTCCATGGTCTCTTTCTTGTAATGTAATAAAACCATTTAAATGTATTTATGTATTTGCTAAGTAGAGGGATAATGTACAGCCAGCTGCCATTATCACAAATGTCCTTCAATGAGACCAGGGTTTATTTGGATTGTATATTAGACCGTAGTTGGGTATTTCTTCAACTATGGGCACTTTTGGAACTTTTAGAAAATAAGCTAAACACAGTTTTCAAACTCTCACTTGTTTATTTAATTTGTTCACTAACACAGTGGACAAACATGCATCACATGAGAATTCTGTCATTTTCCCCTCCTTTTTCTGAAATTAATGAAAATTCTCACCACATCTCATCATTTATTGTGTTTAATAGTGACATTTTAAACATTTTGTGGAATAAATAAAAAAATAAAATGAATTAAAAAAAAAAAAATTCTGTGCCATATTTGCTCATTTCAAAGCTAGCAGTACACAATTAATATTTTCTTTTTTCACACTTTTTGCATAATTTGACAAAATTGAAAATCACACACAATCAAAGCATATTCATTTTGCAAGTGATATTTGATTTCTCTTTTTTTTCTTCACATATCACATATTTCTTCTCAGGCATGCTATTCAATGGCACTGTAAACAAATACACTAACCTGGAAAACGCTTTATTGGGTAAAAATTGTTTGGTGTGCTAGAAGTGACACCCAAATTTGGGACAGGACAGTTATCTTTTGAAAAAAAAAAAAAAAAGATAATTTTCACAGTAAAAATTATAATTACTTCACTCGTTAGATTATCATGGTTTCAAACATGTAATACTCATATTTTTATGATGGTTTTTCATCGTTTAAGATCCTTGTGATATAAAAGTGCCAGAAGTTGAAGAATCTCCCAGTTATATGATGGTTTATTTACACAGACTGATGTGAATGAGGTTGTAGATGTAAAAGTAGTTTTCACAGAACACATGATTGTTACAGGTGACAATGAAGGATTTACCACAACAGGAGGATTCGACGATATTAGTGTCCGTCACACTTTTATACGGAAAGTAAGGAACCATTCTTATGTACTCTGCATAATCTTACTTAAGTAAAAGAGTTTAATGGTAATGTTACTCAGTCGTTATTTCAGATTAATGGACTTTGTGTATGAATAATGAATACACATTTTTCTGAATGGATGAGTTTGTAAAAAGGTTCTTTCTGTCTTGCAGGTTTATCTGATCCTCGCTTCTCAGCTTATCGTCACAGCTGCCATCGTGGCTATTTTCACATTTGTGTGAGTCTCTGTTAGGGGGGTGTGGTTACTTTCTGTGCTTTGTGTTCACACAAAATAAAGGATAAATGTTATCTCTGCTTGTTCAGGTAGGCTTTGTCATTAAACTTTAATTCGTGTTTTTATTCACACAGGGAACCTGTAGGAGTGTTTGTGAGGAAAAATCCAGCCATTTACTGGGTTTCATAGTAAGAATGAGACATTTATTCATTCACTATGCAGAATGCTTCACATTTACAACATTACATACAAATGTAGTGAACAATGTGAATGACTGTTGAAGTCATTTTTTTTCAGTGCTGTCTATTTGGTCACACACATCGTATTGGTTTGCTGTCAGGGACCCAGGTGAGATGATTGCCCCATTTTCTAAATCAACCTAACAATAAAAGGATCAGGTGGTGATATTTTGTACTGCTCGTAGTTTAGTAATGTGACACAGTAAGAATGAAGACACAAAAATCATACCAGACAGTATAAACAAAAAAAAATTGAATCTAAAAATGAAAGCCCTCATAAAAAGCGCTACTATAAACATAAGTTGTAATGTGAACCAATGAATTTAGCCCTCTCCTTTGTCACACATTTTAGGAGGCGTTTCCCGTGGAACCTGATCCTCTTGTCCATTTTTGTGAGTTGGAAGATTCTGAGTCATTCGGAAGGAATTATGAGGGATTGTGGCCAAACCTGTAATGGGCAATGTTGTTTTTGCATGTAATGCTGCAGATATTGTATCAAGGATGCTAAAGTCTTTGAATAATGTTGACAATTTTTTTTCTTGTTTTAGACACTGGCCTTATCGTTCATGACTGGAAATATAGCAAGGTGAGACATGTCACACTACATGTACATCATGATCTCAGTGATGAGATACAGTGGGTGGAGAAATGAGAAAAGAGCACGAGTCTCAGGACTGTTGACAGTGTTTTAATGGATGTCCTGTAAACCCTCTGTTTACCTTTTGACAATTCCTTTGTCCATTTAGTTTGCAGTGATAGTGGTTTTGTTCCCACCCCTTTTAATTCTTCGTACTATAACAGATAAATGCTGTTTTTCAGCTTTCTATTTATTGTATAATCCTGTTTGTGGATCCCACGGGGAAGTCGTGGCCTAATGGTTAGAGAGTCGGACTCTGTCATTTGATCATTTACTTGACTTTTTCAGTTTGTTTCAGATCCCATGGCTTCACATGCTCTATGCAGCAATAGGGGCCATTGCATTCACTCTGGTATGTCTATTCACTGCATCACATTGAATTCACCTTTTCTTGGAATACTTCAGCTCTGCATAGGAAAATTGCTTATTCGTCCTGAATTCACTTTGCGTTTGTGTGTTTTTAAATGATTAGTTTCTGGCCTATCATACCCAGCTGCTCATCGGAAACAGGAAGCTCTCCATCGGCCCGGAGGAGTATGTGTTTGCGGCTCTCTCCCTTTATGTTGACATTGTCCAGATCTTCATCTTCCTCCTGCAAATTATCGGATATGCAGAGAGATAGAAGCTTCAAGCTGGCTGATGGACCTTTTCTGTACCGTCATAATGGCTTTAATGTTTATGCACTTCTCAGTCCAGTCCCAGCTAACATCTACTCAAATAATACGGAAATTGTAAAATATATCTAGCTTTATACTAATTGAACAACTGGTAAGGGATGAATATCATTTCCATGATTTACTAACCATATGCATGTATTCCGATAAAATATGAGTGATATTATATAGCCAATACTGTGTTCTTGATCCCATGTCATAGAAATGGAAGCTGTCTATTAGAAGTGGATCTGTATTATGCAAATTTCTACTGTATTGATTTAGATTTGCTGTATTATCTATAGATATGACATGTGTGTGGTTCATTTTGGTCGAGGGTTTAGCTTTTCTGCTGTGTACATACAATCTTAACTATTTCAGTTAATGAATAGAGTATTTATCGCAGACATCTTTATATACAATAGAAAAGACTATATCAGATGTTTCCCTTCAACTTTGGGAAATAAATGTCTTTACTTAATGAATTTGATATTATGTGATGTACAATGGTGCCTTTCCTTTGTTTAGATACACCATGAATAAATAGTCATAAAAGGTGTCACCTACAAATATATTTGAATTATATAAACAAAATAAACCTGTATTTTCTAGAAATAAATGTCTTTACTTAATGAATTTGATATTATGTGATGTACAATGGTGCCTTTCCTTTGTTTAGATACACCATGAATAAATAGTCATAAAAGGTGTCACCTACATATAAATGGATTGTTATATATTTGAATTATATAAACAAAATGAACCTATATTTTCTGTTACAGTGTTCTCATGCCACATGTTGGACAACAATGTGGTTAAGGTTTGATATTTAATCATTGTTATTGTGAGGATAATCATAATAAAAGGAACATGAGTATTATTTAGTTGATTTTAATAGATAATCGTGGTTGCTTATAATGTGTATGCTTATGAACAAGCACAATGACGACTGCATCAAAATATAGAAAACATTTCAAACAGGCAGCACTGAAATCCCTCAATTGAAGTCTTCATCAACTCCTCATCCATAAGATCAAAAGATCCACTATAATAAATCAGTTCATTGTTTCCATGGCAACCCAACCATTAAGTGCACAATGAAGCTATTCTCTAGCACAAGAGAGTCATTTCACAAAGCAGAGCTTTCACTGCATCCTGGCGGCGGGTTTATATCGCTCTTTCTCGTAATCGCCCTCGTTGGCTTTCTTCATTCTCTGTCTGATTTTCAGCTGCTTCAGTCGGTTCTTGTCCACCTGTCTCTTTGCCAGAATAAAGCCAATGATTCCAGTAGGCAGGCCGAGCATCCTAGAAGAAAACATCTCCGTGTCAGTAGCCTGAAATACTTTTCACTACTGGTTTATTCGGACAGTACTTACCATGCATATCCAACTTTCATCAGTGGATTTTTGGCCTTTCTTTTGGGGATGTACTCAGGCCTGTTACCTTCCTCCTCCTCCTCTTCTTCTTCTTCCTCCTCCTCCTCTTTCTTTTGTTGGTTGGTTTTGTTTTCAGGTTCAGCTGCTTTCTGTGTGTTCATAACTTCTGGAGACTCTGTCTTGGTGATGGTTTGTAAAGCGTAATGTCCGCAGTGTAGAGCTCTACTGTGCAAAACATTCTCCTGCAGTCTGAGATGGGCAACTCTTTGCTCAAAGGGAGATCTTATCCACAATGTCTTATTTGATAACTTATACAAACCTGAAAAAGGACGTTAAACAATCACATTCAGCCTACATTTATTTTCTATGCAGGTGCATCCTTACGTTACTGACCAACTACTAGATCACATATATAGTGTTTTGTGAAAATACCATTTAGTAACAAGATATCAAATAAAAAAAAGTTATGCAGTGCCATTAAGAAAGTATCTGTATTGCAGAGGAGTGTCAGATCTGAGCAGGTGAGTAAAAATGTGTTCTAAAATAGTGGGTCATCCACTTCAAAATGTATATGAATTATCATAAAAACTTTGTAAGGCTGGCCAATAATATTGTTTCTGAACCGAATCATGTGCTGTCTAATGAAATTGTTCTTTCGCCATCTAATCGGTGGTTTAATGTTCCAAGATATAATCGAATTAAAGTAGGCCTATTCGTTTGTACATCAAGCTGAATAAGAGCTGAATAAGCTACACAAAAATCTAATTTGTACCAGAGCTTTAAATAGGTTTTATTATTATTATTATTATCATCATTATTTTAATCTAAGGGTCCTGTCCGTCTACGTGATAAAGTCTTGTAATTTTGAGTGAACCTGTTGTAACGCAAGACAAATTTCAGACTTATATCGGAGTTGTATCATCATAGTAGGTTTGGTTAGTAATGCAGGTTAGCGTTCGGAATCATGTGGCACAGATTATGTCAGTGGTTGAATTATGGGTTAGGAACCGATGATGGGTTGTAGATAATGGGGCCAGTTTATCATCTGCATCGCAGACTAGTACTTATTACTGTAGATATAGATATGGATAATACTCATTTTTACATTAGGCAGATGCTTTCATCTAAAACCATTCATGTTTTATTATGGGGAATCAAACCCAGTTTCATCCCTAGATTACATCGTTAGAGTTTAATAGCAGTAGTTGGAGACACGTGACTGTCTTCATGAGACAGTCACTGAATAATTAATTGATTCGTTCAAAAACAACTGATTCATTCAACACCACTGCTCTGCATTGCTCGAAAACGCGCAACAGTTGATTTTGCTTTGGTTTCGTTTGGAACTTTATTCTGTCTAAAATGTAAGTTTCTCAATATTAACTCACTGTTTATTGAACTGGTGTTGTACACAAGCAATATTGGTCTAAGTATCAGCATGGCTGTGATTACATGTGGCCTCGTGCCTACAGCTTAACAACACTTATGCTTATATTCGGAAAGACAACTTTCTTGCTCATATAATATCGCTTAATTATTTATCAGACTGATGAGATTTCCTGAAGTACTGGCATCTAATCTAACTCCTACATGCGAGGAGTCTGCACTACATGAGTAGTTAATCTTCCCAGAGTTCTCATTAGCCATATTTATCTTGAATGGTTGTTTGCATTCAATCAGTTGACAAGTACAGTATATTATTGCTCCATGAATTTCTTCTGTGCATGTCAAGCTTTTAAGGTGCACTCAAGGCAATGCAGCAGTAATTTAAAATTGTAACGGTGGTTTAAAATCATATTTCATAAGTAAAAATGATGTACAGTCAATTTATTCAGATGTGTCATGATTTATAAGGCATGATTTATTATTGAATTATATGTTAACATGTTTACCTACCTTGCAAAGTCGACCTCATCAGGTTCCGACAGGACGCAGCCATCTTTGTTGTGTGAGGAAGAGAACGCGTCACGCGCGTTCACGTGGTTTTGTGACGCACTCGTGTTCATTTAAAGGGGTCATATGATGCTGCTAAAAAGAACATTATTTGGTGTATTTGGTGTAATGAAATGTGTTTATGCGGTTTAAGGTTAAAAACCACGTGATTTTCCACATACTGTATATTGTTTCTCCTCTATGCCCCGCCTTTCTGAAACGCATCGATTTTTACAAAGCTCATCGGTCTGAAAAGCGAGGTGTGCTCTGATTGGCCAGCTATCCAGTGCGTTGTGATTGGCCGAATACCTCAAGCGTGAGACGGAAATGTTATGCCACTTTCCATATTGTGATGCCTGTCACTTTGCGTGAACATTTGGGCGCCGTTATGCAAATCTTCCCACATAGTGACATAGACATGTGGGGGCGTGTTTAATCGAGCCGTTTTAGGTAGGCGTAGTTGACTCTCAACTTTTATAAAGAATATCTCTTTGGATTTGAGACTTTAGTCTTTGCAACTTTACAGATCTTTATGCACCAAGAGCTTGTAACACTTCAAAGAGAAAGGAAAATGTCGCATCATATGACCCCTTTAACAAAAATACATTTGTTCAGAGACCTTTTTCACTCTTATGGGAAAATGTTCTCTTTGGCTTTACTGACTATCCTGACCAATAGGAACAGTACTTTTACTTGATTAATTTACTTAGAGACTGTTTCACAAATTTCACATTCATAAGTGTACATTTACCAATAAGAAACCCAATTTTATGGTTTTGTTGACTGAAATATGTATATATATTGACAGTTTCAGAGACTCTTTGAATAAGAAAGCTGTAAGAACTTTAAAAGCTTGTGAACTTTATAATATATTTATTTGATTTTTATATATGTATACGTGTATATTTACATTTACATTTAGTCATTTAGCAGACGCTTTTATCCAAAGCGACTATATGTATATCTCGTATCTTTGTTTTGAACTTTAATACTTACTTCCCCCTGGCGACTTTTTATTTGTTGTAATTTGTTTATTAATCTTTTTTTCTTCTTTTGTTTTAATTTCCCTTTTTTTCTTTTTGATGGTTTCATGATAAAATACTGTATGTTATTGTTCTTTGAATAAAAAAATTATTTGACATTTCTTAGTGAAAATTTAGGTTACACTTTACTTGCAGGGGTGTGCATAAGACTGACATGACACCTACATAATCATGACATGACATGTCATGAATATGAAGGTTTTTTATGCATGTTTATGACAACTGTCATTAAGTGTCATTCGCTCAGTTATGTAATTTTTAATGCAAAGATGACATTGTTTGAGATGTCTTTGTTATGGGCTATGGTTAGGGGTAAGGGTAGGGGTAGGGTTAGGTCAAATAATGTCATATTTGCATTAAAAATGACATAACTGAGCGAATGACACTTAATGACAGTTGTCATAAACATGCATAAAACCTCCTTCATATTCATGACATGTGTCATGTCATGATTATGAAGGTGTCATGTCAGTCTTATGCACACCCCTTCAAGTAAAGTGTTACCAAAATGTACATCAATCTTACAATCTTTTTTAGTTTTACATAGGTTGCTTACCTATAATTGAATTAAAAACAAAAAAACTAATAATTCAGTTGCTTGAATCGACTTGCACTTCTCACAATTTGATAAGCTTTAGTTAATTTTAAGTTAATGTAAACTGTAAAATATATATATTTTTTAAAACAAACTTAAGCTTAGCCAAAATTAGACATTTTACATTTTTTGTTTATATATTTATTAATATAAGCAAATGTTCCATTTAAAAATCCAAGGAATTTGAATGTGCAGTTTCTACTGACAACTGGCCAAGAACATTTTAAATGATTTCCACACATGACTAGCATCTAATTTCTGTTTTAAACATAAACGAAAACTTGCTTTTCAGCAAATACATGTATTAAAATTTATTGCATAATGAACACAACTTCTTTTGACATTACACAAGGATAGCACTTTTAACAAAACATTATAAACTATATATGCAAAACATTACTAACATTCTAAAATGTTCTAAAACACTAGAATAAAAACAAACATATTTACTAAGAGCTTGTTTTTGCAAGGTCACAAATCCTCTTAAAAATTAAGATGTTTATAGCCATCCTTTCGAAGCAATGCAAAAACGTTGTGGGGAAAAAGCTAAAACCAGAGCAGAAGCAATTTACAAAAAGAGAAGAGACTGAAGAGGGACACCACCACTTCCTGATCACCATCTATCCAACAATCTCTTATTTGGAGTTGATACAGCAGAGAATGTAAAGGTCAAAACGTCTAGTCATCAAATGTGTAGTTGGGGTTGACCACCAGCGTAACATCTTCCTCCTGAGATTCTGTTCCTCTGGACTCAGCAGACCCTTTCAGCCCAGACTGTGTCAGCTCAATCAAAATATAATCCTGATGAAGATAAAAGTGAATAATTTTTTTATTTATATATATAAGACTTAATGTAGTCTCCACACAACATTACACATAAAAGATATTTAAATCACATGAAACTGTTTCCTTACACAGTGAACCAGTCTGTAGATAATTTTCTCTATCATTGTCTTCTTATTCATGAGTTCCATTTCTGAATCAATCTCGGATTCGATTTCCTTCAGGTACCAGTTCACTACTTCACTCTTCTTAAGTGCAGTCTCGTCCTCGACTAGGAGAAATGGCACAATACAAATTAGATTCCTGTAGGCTGTGTTTGTCTGCCCATGTCATGTTGTTGTTATTATTGTTAAAAGTGCATAATAATTACTTGGACTTTATGCTAAGACTTGTACAGAGTGCTCACCTTCCTCAGCGTGACGCAGATGTAGCACTAACAGGTTAGAAATGCGTTTATACTCCGCAAATGACAGTCGCAGTGAAGGTTTAGTGCTTTCTCCGTTGACTCCGTGACCATTAATACCATTTGTGTGCTCATGACCATTCACTTCTCCATTAACATCTCCATTCACACCGTTCGGTGCATCATGCCCTAAAAAGAGCAAGAAAACAGAAGTATGTTTAGAACAGTGGTACTTTTTGACTCTAAGACTATCTAGGCTTATATGTACCTCTGGCACTTCTGTTGTAATAAAAATGAACTCAAAAATATGATATTAGTTTAATGCTGTACAGATTTTTTTCTTTTTGTTGTATTTTAAAGGGATAGTCCAGCCAAAAGATGTAAAGTCTGTCATCATTTCCTCACCCTCGTGTTGTTACAAACCTGTATGACTTACATTCTTCTGTCGAACGTAAAAGAAGATATTTTGAAGAATGTTGATAACAAAACACTTTCGGTTCCCAACATTCTTAAAATATCTTTTGTGTTCCACAGAAGAATGTAAGTCATACAGGTTTGGATCAACATGAAGGTGAGTAAATGATGACAGATTTTTCAATTTTGTGTGCACTATACTTTTAAGTAAGAATAATATAACTAAATTTAAATAACTCTAAGACAGGGGTGCCCAAACTCGGTCCTGGAGGGCCGGTGTCCTGCAGAGTTTAGCTCCAACCCTAATCAAACACACCTAAACCAGCTAATCAAGGTCTTACTAGGCATACTAGAAACTTCCAGGCAGGTGTGTTGAGGCAAGTTGGAGCAAAACTCTACAGGACATTGGCCCTCCAGGACCGAGTTTGGACACCCCTGCTCTAAGACATATTGGGGCCCCCTGGTTGATAACCATTGGTTTAGAAACATGCTGCACTAGACTGATTTATCAAAATGACTTTAGTTAGAGGCAGAAACAGAGGATGACTGTACCATTTATCTGATTGTTGTCTTCCTCCTCCATGGCCTCCTCTTCCTCCTGATCCAGATTAATATCAGGAGTCTCGACCCGAATGATGGACTTATTCAGCAGCCTAAACGCCTCTTTGACATGCTTTGGCTGAACCTAAAAGATAGAAACAGGAAGACAGAAGTATGGAATAATTGGTGTCGTACTGTGGAATTATTGAAAAATAATGCACCCCCAAGGTGATAATGTCTCTCAACTGTGTTCGGCAGCAGAGTCTCTATTAGCGAAACTGTACCACCTTACTTCTAAGAAATGTCTTTTAGCCAGTGTTGGACGAAGTACACAAATCAAGTACTATTTATACTGTTGATAAACAATATAAAAACAGACGTCACATAGGGCTAAATGCGTAGCATTTTAATAAAACTGTTAACGTTACGGCAGCGGGGAATATGAACGTGCCTGAGTTATTTTATTTCGTTTGTGTTATTTTAGTGTTGTTGTTTTTTTTTTACCTAAAACATAGAGACACTGATGTTGATGTGTCTGCATTCAAGCATTTCAGTGGGCTTAAATAGATCACCCTTTACAGCAGATTTAGTTCACAAACAACTGACAGTTTTGACCTAAATATGATTTTCAGTTACAATAATTAATCCTAAAATTCGACATTAGTAACTTACTTTTAGCAGCATCAGTCGCGCGCGCGCTCACAAGATCTCCCGGTTCTTACTTGTGAATTCAGTTCGCTGGAGACTCGCTTTAAACAGTTAATTTGAATCAGTGAGTTGTCGACTCGAGAACAACTGCAGTCGGTTCATTAATGAATCGTTTGGTGCGATTTGCGAACCGATTTAAAAGGTTCATTGAAAATAATCAGTTCGTTCTTGAATTAGACACCGCTTCTGCGTGTCAGAGCACGTGATATATTATAAGGAGTAACGATATGTTTTATGAAATGTAGTGAAGTAAAAAGTACGATCTTATGCTTTGGAATGTAGTGAAGTAAAAGTAAAAGTTACTCAAAATAAAACTACTCCAGTAAAGTACAGATACTTGAAAAATGTACTTAAGTACAGTAACGAAGTAAAACTACTCCGTTACTGTCCACCACTGCTTTTAGCTTTTCACTTCCAAACCATTTCATTGAAAAAATAAATCATGGGGCAGTCGGTATGTGTATGTTTTTGTCTCTGTGTGCGAGTGTAGAGAGAAAGCGGAAGAACGAAAGTGTGCTTTCCATAGATAATTAAGAGATAATTTAGTTGGAAAAACATGGAAATTGCTTGTCATTTTTATCCTGTTGTTAGTCATACTTGTTTGCTTAGTGAGTGTCTTTCTGGGTTTTGGTTAATTTGCTGTTGTATGTTGCAAGGACCTTTGAAATAACTGAAATAATTTGGTGAATTGATATGGAGTGACATTTGACAGACCTGAACTACTAAATAGTTTCACATCTTAGAATGTTTACTAATACATTATTAATATTAATGGGCATGAGCTGACAATGAACAGCTGTATTTTTATTAACTAACATCAACAAAAACTAATAAATTCTGTAACCAATAAATTGTTTATTTTAGTTAATTTACTTTAATTAAGCATTAACTAATGGGACCTTATTGTTACCAATATTTTTAACAAATATTGATATTTATTTTAGAGATTAGCTGACCAAAATCCTTTCAGGAAACAAAAATCATGCTCTCGTCTTTCTCTTTTTTTCAAACATACCTCATCACAACAGTGCATCCTTGCCATGCTCTCAGAAAGACGAATCAAGCTTTCCAGCTGGCGGACTGTGATTCTCCAGGCTGATTTAGTGACTCCGGAGCCGTCCCGCTGTCTCAGACGCTTGTACTGCTCCACAATGAACTCCTCAGATTCCTTTGAGATCTGATACCACACACACACAGATCGAGACACAGTTAAGAAATAGCTGACATTGTGACAATGAGATAAAATGCGTGGCATACAAAAACTAAACCAAATGAAAAAAGGATTCACACACAAAAACGTAGGCAAAAAAAGTGCCAAGTGCAAAACATTTTTGGTTCAAGCATACACCTGCTTGCATTGTCTACAAAAGCTTTTGCCTGGATTTTTGTGTGCAGGTCCTTTTCCTTCTGGTTCTAATTATATCAGGAAGAATGATGATAAATCTTCCTGTCACTCACCTTTGGTTTGAACTGGCGAGCAAACAGCAGGTATCTGCGAATCTCATCTAGACTGTAGACCCGATCGACAGAATTCTGAATTCTGGAGTGGAGATCCACTATACGTCTGGCTATGGCATAATCAGTGACCTGAAGGGAGAGACAGAGGGATTTACTAACAGTCTAACAACATCCTGCTGTATCCACAATCATCTTCATAGGTCTGTTGCATTGTTGGCTCATACCTCATTGCAGTCGTCTACCAGGATGAAGAAGAGATCAAAACGTGACATGATGGGTGCCGTCAGGTTGATGTTCTGTTTGAGAGATTTGGAGCGGTCGTAACGCCCGCTCACTGGGTTTGCTGCAGCCAAGATGGATGTGCGAGCATTCAGAGTGGCCTACAGTTTGACAAAATAAAGTCTTTTATGGAACAATTATAAAATACAACAACCATTATGGTTAGGGGTATGCAATATACCGGTTGACACGATAAACCAGTAGAAATCTGGATTATCGTCTCTATTGCAGTTTATGTTAAGTTTACGCTATGCCTACATCATCCGCTGGAACACAACTCTTTAGTGAACGCTTGTACAGTTAGCGGAAGCTAGAGATTACGGTTTATAAAGTTTTAAATATGGATACTTTTATTACACCAATGCACTGATTCACTTCAGAAGGCCATTTTTAACCCCCCGGAGCCGTGTGGAGTACATTTTATGATGGATGGATGCAATTTATTTTGCTTCAAATTCCACCATTCACTGCCATTATAAAGCTTGGAAGAGCCAGGACATATTTTTATATAACTCCGATTGTATTCGTCTAAAAGAAGAAAGTCATACACACCTAGGACTGCTTGAGGGTGAATAAATCATTGCGTAATTTTCATTTTTGAACTTGTTGGTCTTTTTGCATTGGCCTGAATGAAAATGCAAATTCATTCTTTGCCACTAGGTGCCACTTTTGGAGCATAAAATAGCGGTTTCCCTGGTAACGCTGTACACAAAGAAGGGCTTACAAAGTCTGCTTTATCAGGCATTATGACATAAAAATGAGACCAATTGGACCAATCACCGCAGATTAGCGTCACGCAAAGGATGGGTTTGGAAAAAAGAATCATTAAACTAATTGTTTGGGAGTCGTTGAGCAAATAAGGTAAAAATAAATGCATATTATAATACAATGAAAGTGATTTTTGACTTTGCATGCATGTCAACCTGTTGTTGGGGACTCCCAAAACCAAAATATGAACCTTTCATTACCCATAATAGGGGCACTTTAATGTTCACAGCTGAAAATGTGTGTGGATGTGTCAGTATATTAGATCCATCCCGAATAATTACCTTATCACATTTTTTTAATCCAAACTGCTAGTAGAAATATGTCACAAATGCACTGATGCCTGTTTAAGCGAATATGTGTCCTATAAATCTGCATTTTAATCTTTGACTCTTACCTTGACCCCTGCTTTGGTGATGGAGATGGTCTGTTGCTCCATAGCCTCATGGATAGCCACTTGGTCTCTCATTTCCATCTTATCAAACTCATCAATGCAGCAAACACCCTATGGACAACAATACCAAATCAATAGGGATTTCAGTGACAAAACATACTTGGATGCAAAGGGGTTTTACACAAATAATTTGTGAAGATAACTCACATTGTCAGCCAACATGAGCGCTCCGGCTTCAATGACAAACTCGTGTGATTCCTCATCTCTCACCACAGCAGCTGTGAGACCGGCCGCGCTGGAGGCTTTACCGCTGGTATAGACCGCACGTGGACTGAACTCCTCAACATGCCTGAATGACAGCCAAACTGTGAGAACTAATACATCTTCTCATTTTTTTAACAAAATTTGGAAGAAAACGTCACAACAATTTAAAATGTCATTATAATATTGAAATGTCAGTTATTCGCTCTATAATTAAAACTCTAAAAACTCAGTCTGATGTGTTTTATCCTACAGTTTTTAACCTGTTCAAGAATAATCACATTAGTATAGTCCGGTAACAGTGCTTGTGCTTTAGAAGATGAATCCTGTAAGTCTTACTTAAGGAACTGGCTCTTGGCTGTGCTGGGGTCTCCCACGATGCAGACATTGATGTCTCCTCTCAGAGATGTGCCCTCCATGGTGGTTTTGGGAACACCTCCAAACAACATGAGCAGAATCCCCCGCTTTACCTCATCATTACCTGAAAACAACAGATTTCATATCAGAAATAACAGAATTTACTGTATCACACGTCTAGTCAAGATAACTTAAACATTTGTTTTGTATGATAATTTATATTAACAGGTTTTATTCTAAATCTATTTTACGACTAAATCCACACAACTACATTTGGTTACACGACTTAAAGTAATTTCAAAGGACAGATCAGGTAGAAATAGCTCTTTAAAGGGTTAAAAAAATGATCATTTACTTACCCCTTGTGTCATTCCAAACCCATTACATTTTTGTTCATCTTTACAAATGAAGATTTTTTAATAAAAAAGTTCATACAGAGAAATCCATATGAATCAAGCAATTTAATCCAAGTCTTATGAAGAGACACATATAAACACTGATCAATGCACATACATAGAGCACATCAAATATGGTAAACAGCAGCTAAAATGTGCTTGCTTGACGTGCCAGAAACGCTTGGTTCATATGGATTACTTTTACAATGTCTTTATGAATTTTTTAAAGCATCAAAGTTTTGGGAAATTGGGCTTCACATGGAGAAACAAACATTTCCCTCATTTCATTAAAAAAATATCTTTATTTGTGTTTAGAAGAAAAATATAAATATTATGCGATTATAAAAATATGAGGTTGAGTAATTGATGACTGATTTTCATTTTAGGGTAAACTATCCCTTTAGGGTAACAACTGCGAATTTACACTTTTTACAATGTTTATTTATCTGCATTATATCAGCCAAATCACTCTCCTATTACTGCTTTCACCATTGGCTGATGGAAAATTCCTACTGGTTGACAACTTATATGTGAATTCATTTTGATTAGGGATGCACAATATTAGATTTTACCGATATCCAATATGCTATTATGGCCGATAACCGATAACGATATATGTTTCCTTTTATTCTGAAACAACACCAAGTCTCTCCTGTGCAGAAATTATAAGTAAATAATTTTTTATTTTGGTTAGCTTTGAGCAAAAACTTATTTGCTAGAACTAATAAACATTATTAAAGTTCTTTTTTTAATGTGAGTACATTGAAAGCCTTGAAAATAACTATAATAAAATCAATCTCTGCAATTTGTTTGCTTTTGTGTGTTTTTTTTAAGACAGAAGCAGTTGAAACCTTAACATTTTATTTGTGATTTAACATTAATAGATGGTCTAAAGCAAAAGAACTGTTAAAATTCTAAAAATATTGTATTTAAGTTTTCATAATCCATTTGAAATAATATATCAACTATTAATGAATAAATCTGTATATATTAAATTACTTAATTTACAAGTGTCATGTTTGTAGCTTTTATTAATGTAAGCTTTTGCTTCTGACCTTTAATTCAAAACAGACTTGTGATTTAGAAACACAAGTATCTTAATGTTATTTGTGTATTTTACTTTTCATTTTATTACAAGTAGGCCAACAGCGCCCCCTAATTCAATAAAAGGTCTTATGACACGGGCATTAGGACCCAGGGGAGGCGTTAGCTGCTGCAGGCACTAGTCTACAGTATTTACTCTATCACACACTGGATGTGTCATTCTGTACATACTTTCTCAAATTAAATGCAGCAATCCAAAACATTGAATGTAATCATGATTCAGGCAAAGGTTTGCTTCAAGAATGCCCACACTGCTGTCATGATCTTAGCAATAGCACACCCTGAGCACATGTGAGCTATTCGTCCTATCGGCATAAATTTGTTCAAATCGACTGATGCCGATGTTTACATTTTGAGCCTTTATCGTCCGATACCGATAACGTTCCGATAATATCGTGCATCCCTAATTTTGATTGCATCAATTTGTGTTTGTGTCCAACTTAGAATAAGAAATATTGTTGTTTTTTAGTGACTAACCATGAATGGTAGGGAAGAGGCTGGTGCAGAGGTTGTGGTAGAGGTTTTTATCTTGACTCATCTCAAACACCTTCTCCCACTCCTGTACCGACATCTGTTTCTTGATACTTTCTGCCGTCTGCTCCTCATCCCGGATCTCCTTACCGCCAAACTACAAACAGAGACATCCCATTAAAATAATCTACTATATAACAGAAAATGAGACCTTCATGCCATAATGGTGGGCTTCACTCTTACTCTGGGATTGGTGGGGGCTACGTGGCATGCCAAGAATGCAAGTTTGTAGGAAAGTTCTCTGACACCCAGAGCTTTAAGCCCACGAAGACCCTCATTCTCGTAACCTTGCACCCCAGCTGTACGAGAACTGGTCTCAGCACGCACACCTGAAAAAAACATAATCGCATACTCAGACTTATAACCACTGTATAAATATCAGTGATGGCCGACTGGATGAGTGATGTGTACCTGGTGTGGACAGTTGGGATACATCTGGCACAACAATGAGGGAGCCAATGAAGTCACATTTATCACCGGCCTGTGCCGACTCCACAGCCTCAGCCCGCAGAATCACCTCCATACTACGAGGAATGGAGCCCCGTGGCAGCTCAGCCTGTGTCTCCTGGATACGTACCTGAGGCAAGGCAAGTAAAACATCAAAACACACTTACAACACTTTAAAACACAGTACAGCAATCAACAATGGCACGGAGCTAGTATGATGAAATGTCAACCGCTCAGTCATCCTGACAGAGTGCAACAGAATAGGAAAGAGTTATAAAAATTTAACATTCAAGCATGTGATAGGCCCTGTCCCAAATGGCACCCTAAACCCTCACAGTCTTCCTCTGAGTCCGGACTTTCATGACGTAATGCCGCTTTGACTGTCGGGTAGAAGTCTGCTGCGGAGCTCGCCCCGGTGCGGGCTCGGCAGCACCCTAAACCCTTGCGGTCTTCCTCTGAGTCCACACTTTCGTGACGTAATGCCGCTTTGACTGTCGGGTAGAAGTCTGCTGCGGAGCTCGCCCCGGTGCGGGCTCGGCAGAAGTGCGCATTGAGGGCACATAGCAGCCGCAAAGGGGGCGCTCGCGAGCACCCTTTTGAACACTAAAATGACGAATGGGACACCCTACGGTCTTGTGGACTTAACGGACACGCGCACGCGGCGGCCATTGTAAGACCGCAAGTGCACATGAAGTCTTCCATTTGTGACAGGGCCATATTGTTTCCTGGCTCTTCCTATATAGGGCTGTGCGATTAAAGCCAAAGTCGCAATATGGCTTTGTGCAATTATCCAATTGCAGAGACTGTTATTTAATTAATGAAACATTTGTGCTCTGTTTCAAAGTGAAAATATGAATAATTTTTTACAGCGAAATATTACAATAGTAATATTTTTGTTCAATATTTTATTTAATAATAAAAACAATTATTGTTATTTTAAAGCATATTTATAAGTAATCATAACATTTTTGGCCAGCCATAAAAACCAGCACGGCAAACCTTGAGCTTTTTTTTTTAATTGCATTTTAAATCAAAATTGCAATTTTTTAATTAAAAATATCACAAATACATTTTAAAACAGAAATTGTTCAGCCCTATGCCACTAGAAACGGACATTTGAAACATCTGTTGAAACGCCTTTTCATTTTCAATATTTACTGATTTAATTATTTTATTTCCTGGACTTTAGTTCTCCATTCACTTCAAATATGAATGGCCTTTTTTATTTTTAAAGTATAAATTTAAGATTTATTTTTTTGAAATGTTATTGCAAATTATCATGTAAAATATAGCTTTCTTTGACACTTCACTTGTGTGTTGCAGAAAATATTTAGCAGAAAAATGGCAAATTTCTCATTTTTTCCTAAAGGTCTAGCCAACAGAAAAATATCCTTACCCATGTGACATCATCAACTACAAAACAGCCATTTTGAACTTTACCTATACATGCTTTGCACTGTAATTTCTCTATCATTTCACGTCAGGAAAGGGGGTTTACCAAAGAACATCTATGGAATCTACGGCTTCCTGTCATACCTTCTGGAAGTCGATGAATTTGGATTTGTTTGTGTCCAGGAGAAAGCGTCTACGGTTGTTGCACACAGGGTTGCGGCAAATGCTCGGCTGAGTGTATTTAAACTGCTGATCCACATCCTTTATCACTCCCTGACAGTCCAAGCACAGGAAGGTCCCGCTCACCAGCTCAGGGTGAACCGGGTGAGTACGAACAACCTGGCCACTGATGCGCACGAGTGAGCCAGCCTTCGCCACGGTCAACTCACGAATCCTGCATGGAACCCAGAACAGGAGCACATTAGTTAGGGAGGCATTGGTTCAGAATTTACAGTATTTTGTCTTATAATTCTCTTTACTTGTGTCTGGTTGGTAGATCCTGGAAGGCAACATAGAATTCCTTTGAGGTAGGAACTTCTCCATGATCCCGAGCAAAATTACGCACAGCATGGCACAGGTAGGGGTAAAGTCTAATACAAAACAGAACAAAAAGTTTTACTTTGTACATGCAGGTAAAAACAATGTGTTCAGTTTCATAAAGCAGTTAAAGCCTGTGCCAAATGTTCGTCAATTTGCAGAACATACTCATATTACACAGACTACTACACAATAATTGCACATCTGAGATTATGGGTTACATGCTAATGTTTCAGGGTTTTAAGCGTTAATAATTACATTACTGAGAACTTACAATGAAACAGTAAGATGAACACAGCAAGATATATGGTGACTAAATTCAAAAGCAATGTATGAAAGCGATTTTGATTTTTCTTTTGGATCCTTTCACACCTGTAGAACTCTTCCTGGATGGCGGTTGCCAGTTCTTGATTAAAGCCCTCCAGGTCGGTAAAACTGACCACGAGTGTGTTCCTTTCCGGCCGGATCAACTCCTCTGCGTCCCGCAAGTACTTCACTTCTCCATCACTATTCTGAAACCTGCGGAGCGGTACACAAAACTATTACTATAAAATTATGATTACGACCAAAAATGAATACAAATCACACGCAAAATATAATTATTATACAAATAGCAAAGAAATGAATGTTCACGTGCAGAAGTGTAATGTTCAAGCAAACATATTAATCTTATAATTCCGTATAAATATATTATGTAGTTTAACATGAAATCATGCGACTAATGTTAGTGTAAAAGCGTGTAATGTTTTATAGGTATTATTGCTATTATTCAATACGGTTACCCATAGTGTACCGTTTCGTGATACTGAAGAACAATAAGGAACACCTCATTTACTCACTCTTCCAAAAAAGCCTGGAATAATTTTTGGCATTTTTCCGCCAGTTCGTCCTTGATCATCTGACCAGCATTCGGATTTGCTCCATGTTCCATAAGATCCATTTTTGTAATAAATTGTTATTACAAAGTTATAACAATAATGTAGTCTCCGTCCCGTTCAGCACAAGAAGCACGCGAGCTGCTTCAGAAGTTTTCGCGCGAAACGCAGTACCATGTGATTATTTTCGCGCCACCAGGATCCAATCAGATTGTTGCTTTTCGGTGCTGCCGCTACAATCGGACAATTGTGGCCAATCATTTTCGAGCTTTTTGTTGCCTCGATGAAAACTTCAAAATACAATAAATTGTCTTGCACAAAGTATCAATACAGGAAAACAAAAACTTGTAACAGTTATTTTGCAGTTATTTGTGACATCGCTTGTCACCCGCCGTTACTTTGAATTGTTATCGCTGCAGGTCATCTGCCTCACTTAATGACTGAAACAAAATATTTATTCTACCTGTTGCTTTCAACGTGATTTCTGGTTATTTTTCTTAGCACACTAAGTATTGTCAGGATTTAAGGAATTGCCTTCTGTCAGCAGTAGATGGCGCTATTGCTATATTATATGTAAACAGACAGCTTTTTAATCAAGCCAGCAGATGGCGCCATTCGTAGTTTTAAATCATGCATAAAACTTTTTTTTAAAATTTCTCTTTCAAAAACAAACATACAGAGATACTTAACGTCAAACAGAACACAGACAAAAATGGGGGATACATAACAAATATACATCACGGAGGGAAAACCATTACATTTTACAAATAACATTTTTAATATGAGAGACGTTTTTATATATTTCTTGTTTCTAGTGATTGAAATCAATGAATCATAAAATATTTTAAGTTCTTTATAGAAAAACTTAAAATAGGGAGTAATAGACATTATTTTTGCTTTATGTACATGAAACGTCCCAAGAAGAATTATCACATTTAAAGTGTTATCAACTACATCTGATCCAGTATTACAGTTCAACAAAAGGATCATAGATTCGTCTATTTTAATTATTTTATAAAATATATCAAAAACCAACATAGATACCTGCTTCCAAAAGTCTTCAGAATATTTACAGTTACAAAATAAGTGTGTAAGTGTTTCATTTTCTAAATTACAAAAAGAACATTTTGGTGAG
>NW_015645076.1:2111446-2129144 GCF_001515625.1 Sinocyclocheilus rhinocerous | reverse complement strand
TGTTACAGGGATAGTACCTATGCAATATCTTAAAATGTTATTCCTTTGCCTTATTTGGTAGTAAAAATGTATTAGTTGCCGACCATATTTTCTCAGTGGAAGGTATGAAGAAGAATTGTTTCCACTTTATGAGTGCTTTTGGGTAACAACTGACATCTTGAGTAAGACATTTTCTAATATATGAGTTATTACACTTAATATCCATGATATTAATACCGCCAATAACAAGATTTGGAATTCTGTCTGAATGTAGCCACATTAATTGTCTGGTGCTAGAGTGAACTGCCTTTTGCAACCAATTTTACTTAAGTGAGGATTACAAATAAAGAAGAACATTTGGTGCAAAAGGCAATTCACTCTAGTGTGTCACTCTAATTACAGCGCACTCTGACATATTTTCAAGTGAAACAGGATGTTCAATGAGAAAAAACAATGTTTGGGGTTCTGTGAAAAGTGGGTATTACAATACCAAAACATATCAACACCAAATGAAAGTTTGCTAAAACAGTGTTTAAATAACTAGTAATCTTGTAATTAATATTGTCCAAAAGTCAAGCGACATCTGCAAGAGAAGAAAGTCATTTCAGACGAAGCACAGGATGTTAAATTTTTAATTAAAAATGACAACGGCTTTTTTTGGAATACATGCACAGATAAGTCATGAACAATACGATCAGAAAAATGCTAAATATGGTCAATTTTGACAATGTTGACATGTTAATGATAGTATAAGTATTGTAAAAGCATAACATTAAAACTGATTCGAGGCCTTCAGAAACACAGTCATTGTTAATATTTTCAATCATTCTGAAATTCTTTCTAGATTCACACATTTTTTTCGACAAACTAATAGATGTTATAGAATGGATGTTGCTGACAAGTTTCCGTCAGATGTGTGTGGCTGGAGGACTTTGTGGACAGATATCTGTACCTGATAGTTTGGTTAGGCCGAAAACCACACTTGCTGGTCTATTATAGTGAGTAAAAACACATTTTTGTGGTATGTATATGTGTCTGTGAGAGTTTTTAGTCTGTTGGGTGTGCCCTGAGTTGTGGTCTCTATAAGTAGGTGTCTTTTTGTTCTTGTGGTTTCCTTCATGGCGGTTGATTTCATCCTGTGGCGGCATTTTCAAATTTTGAAGTCACACTTTCATTGGTAGGAGGAATGAAGACATGCAGACGTCAATGCAACGCTTAACTATGTAAAAAAAAAAAACTAAATCAATACTGTTATGTTTATTTTAATGGTTCAGTTCATACACTCTATCCACCTTTCTCTTTGTGTGTGGGTGCACAGGCCTATGTGTTTATGTACCTTCGATGTGTTTGAAACCCAAACTTGTTTTTTTTTTTTTGGCAATCTGTAAAATCACTTTGTTGTAGATGTTACTCAGTAAACATGATAAGCATACGCTAGGGCATTGGCAGAATCACCATACACATCTGAGCCAGGTATAGCGTTACGGCGAATGGCGTCTAGACGGTTTTGTCTGCAGGGCGTCTTCAGTACATCAGATGTTTCGTAACATTTGGCACAGCACTACGAGGACTTTCTTGTATGCTTGCAGCTGCAGGGTGAGCATAATATATTGCATTAGTCAGGCATTGCATAGATTTATGTCTTTCACAATCCTGCACGCAACAGCATAACTGCCAGATCTTCCTGGAGTGAAAACAAGTATTTGTCAAGGTTTGTATGAAGTCAAACAAGATATGACAGATATCATTTTGAATGTCACAACACTAGAGAATATTGAGTTGTTTTTTGGTTGGTGGTGTAACCTTGATCATGTGTAGGCGCCCCCGTCCGTAAATGATGTTAGCTAGACAAAAGTAACTTGTTTTCTGAGAGCTGTGCTGACGTCACTCTAGTGTTCTTGTGACTGCATTTGTGAAAAAAGTGCATGTGTTTACCCAATGATACAGCATTCAGTGAGTTCATTATGAATATCAACTATAATAATTGGTTTTCCTAATATATTATACTTTATTTTATTTTTTTTACATTTAAAAAATTGCTTTTGTACTATAAATATATATACAGCTTGGTATGGTCTGCTAAAGAAAACATCTTTCATGACCTGTACATCTTGTCTAAATGTCTCCTTGTGGTGACATTTTGATTATTTCTTAAATCAAGCTGCAATGCAATAAGCTGCAAATGAAATAAAATGACAATGGATCATTTATTCAAGTCTGCATTAAATTGATCAAAAGTGTCAGTTAAGACTTTTTTATTGTAACAAAAAAATACATATATTTCAAATAGATGCTGTTCTTTTGAACGTTATATTCATCAAATAATCTGAAAAAATGCATCATGGTTTCTACAAAAATATTAAGCACAACTGTTTTTAACATTGATAATAATAAGAAATGGTTCCTGAGCACCAAATCAGCATATTAGAATGATTTTTGAAGGATCATGTGACATTGAAGTCTGGGGTCACAGGAATAAATTACATTTAAAATATATTAAAATAGTTTTTTTTAAATTGTAATATTTCACAGTATTACTGATTTATTGTATTCATCAAAAAAATAAAATAAAATGCAGCCTTGGTGAGAATAAGAGACTTATTTAATATATATATATATATATTAAAAACGTAGAGCTTTTGTGCAGTGTTCATTTTAAATATATTTTATAAAACAATAATGCAAAATACATTTTAATGGCTGGTAAGAAATATTCATGCCTGGTAAATTTTCTTCATTTACTTACCATTGGCAGACTTGGCAAAAAGTAAATTTTTTGCATACATAAATAGCCTAATTTTTTACGGTAAAATTCCGGCAACCACAGCTGCCGGTTTTCTACCGTAAATTTTACAGATTTTTTTTACAGTGTACAGTAGACACGTAGCGCAGCTTTCAGATACCTCCACCAGAAGCAAGAGAGTGAAAGAGAGCAGAGTACAGATGTCAAAGGTCAGCAAAAAAAAAAAAAGAGGTCACAGGAGCTCTGAGAGCTGTTTGAGGTCAAACAAAGTCTTTCAGTTAGTTTCCAAAGAGTGAAAATCCAGCGAGGATTTAATGGTGTTGGTTGCAAAAGCAAAACCCCACATAATCCTGATTTTCAGGTGTGTTTTTGACAGGCTTCTATAATTACACAGGCTACAAATACCTGTAGGGACCTGCATGCTGAATACATATAGGCCATGCATTTGGGGTAGGCGTATTTGCACACAGTATTTGCACTTGTATATCCAGGAAAAAAGTGGATTTAAGCATGGGAATGAAATGGCATGTCTGTCTGTGTCAGCACCTGGATGTCTTAGCATCTCCCCCCCACTTTTCTCTCCTACTGTTTTGTATTTTCCATGTTGTTTGTTTTGGGTAGATTGGTGGGAATCTTTGGCTGAGCTGGTCTCTCATTAGCACATAGTGAGAAAACGAGTCCTCGGAGGAAGATCATTGTGTCTAACAGCAGGTGTGTGTTTGTGCGTTTCACCCAAGTCTGACAATTCATACACAGTCAGTGCAGGCAGGGAGCCCATTTATCCATCGATTCATGCTATTCTCTCTTTCTCTAACAGATAGGGATATATACACGCAAAGAAATGACCATGCTCATCATTTCCAGATTAAGGACTGTATTCTGATTAAGACTTTAATCAGGAAAATGCTTATATGTTAATGAAATATACCTGTATATGCTACTATTTAAAAGTTTGAGGTCTGTAAAATTCTTTATTGTTTTTGAAAGAAGTCTCTTATGCTCACCAAGGCTGTATTTATTTGATTAAAACAAATAAAATAACTGTTTTCTGTTTTAATATTTTAAAAATAATTTAAACTGCCATTACTCCAGTCTTCACATGATCCTTCAGAAATCATTCTAATATGCTGATTTGGTGCTCAAGAAACATTTTAATCGATACTGAAAACAGTTGTGCGGCTTAATATTCTTGTATATTCTCTACATTATTTAGGACTCTTTAATGAATATAAACTTTAAAAGAACAGAATTTATTTGAAATGTAAGTATTTTGAAACATTACAAATTTAATTACCGCCCTTTTTGATAAATGTAATGCATCCTTGCTGAATGAAAGTATTACTTTTTTTATAAAACAGTGCACTGAAAAACATACTGACTTTTAACAGTAGTCTACACACTAGCATATTCCAAATTCTAAATAATTTCAAGAATTAATCTTCCATTTGCTCCAAAAATGTGTTTCTTTGATATCTTGTCTTGCCCCTCTCATAGCACTCATAATTACTTTTGCTTGGAGATACACAGATGGTAAATATTGGTAATAATACACTGTAATAATATCTTACAGTGTACATTATGAATATAATGTTTGCAAAATATAATATTTTGTTTAATACAGGCATATGCCATTTGTCTCATTCAGATTTTGAAAAACCAGAATATTACCTTAATCAGGTTATGTTTATATGACACATAATCAACCTCAACCAAATTCCAATTTTAATCTCAAATGCATATAATTCCAATAGTAATCTCAAATGCATATAATGCATTTACATTTGCACATTGTGTCATTTCTGTGCCACTACTGTCAACAAATGGAATTGTGACTTTTAATACCACAGTCTTGCATTGTTCAGGCAAACATAACTTCAAAATGGCTTTGGTTGAGCCAATGTTGCTGTATAAGGTTGGTCCGGATACTCAAACAAACAGATCAATGTTTTGATAGCAGCAAAGAGCCACACCTTTTGGGAAATCAACTTATTAATGGCTTCCTTATAGTTGTAAATTATTTTGACATAAAACAAATTACACACTTCACCTTTCAATTAAGAAAATCCTGTAAACCCCTCACCCTCCCTTTTTCCCATGGGCTGCACGGCAACCTCAGGTATACCTTTAATGGTTTGTTTTTGCTGTCATGATAGTCCTTTTGTCCGAAATGTCTTTGTTGTACTTGGTGGTCTTTGTCAAGGTTGTAGTGCATGCTGTCGTTGGTTTCACGTGGACGTGAGAAAAAAGGTCCCGTCAGTGAAGGACTTTTTTTCCCACCATTGTTACCCTAGACTCACAGGAAAGCCGGTCACTGTTAGGAAGCGCAAACTGTTGCTCACTTACCATTGAGCTTGACCATGAATCTGAATTATGATAACAGGCCCTAAATAACAGTGGATTAGTCATAAATAATAAAACACACCTGATACTACACCTGTCCACAAACACCAGCTTTTTACAGGTGCTCAGTTACTCTTCACACAGTCACACAGCAGTCTGTGTGGGCTAAACTAAATCGGTTATTCATAAAATACATTCAATGGCAACATCTTTCAAGTTACATAAAAAAAAATTTCACTCAGTCACATCTACTGCCAAAAATATGTACAGGCCAGTTTGCATGTTTACATAGTTTTTTTCAAAATGTCAAAACTTAACATAATTCAAAACTGAATAAGGGGCTGTTCTCGCAGAATGCGCTTTTCCAATCCATTGGGCTATTTTTCCATTGTTTTTCTATGTAAACATGCACTAGACGGACACGTTTGAACATTGTGCTTACGTCTCGCATCTTTTGCAGTGTGTCACTCATTGCACGCTGTTCTAAAAACATGCATTCAAGTTAAAAATAAGTTCAACTTTTAAAAAAACGTGTCTCAAGGCCTTGTGTTTTTTCCCCATTCCAATGCCTGCGTCTCGCGTTTTCAAAGCAAAAAACGCACTCTGTATGAATGGCCCCAAGACAGCAATTTGCTACATCAGATGTCGCTGAACAGGCATTAGTCTTTCAATTCTAGTAGATAGATCATTCTTGTTTTATAAAAGAACATTGTATGCCACCTGTTGGTAGTGTTTTTTTTTTGTTTTTTTTAGGTTTTCATTGTTATGAGACAGTGTGTTTGTTAGGTTGCTAGTGCTATGGAAGAATGAGTTGTTTTGAGATTGTATTAAAGGGGTCATATAATGCTACATGAAGAGCTGTTTTTGACTGGGTAAAAAAGGTGTTTTTACACTACCATTGAGAAATTTTAACCAAACTATGTTACAGACTTTTCATTAAGACCCTACAGAATCATATCAAAATGGGCATCCTATGACCCCTTTAAGTATTTTGGTAGTTTTAGTGAATTTTGGATGTGAAATTTACTGCTGTGCCAAGCTGTAAGTTGGTAAGAAGAACTGTGTGAAGAGTTTTGAAAAATGGACCTGAAAAACGTGGTGCTTCAGCACAACCTCTCTGAAAGCCATTCAAAAGAAAAGCTCGCATCTTCCACATCCTCAGAAACATCATAAACACTCACCTCTCTAGATGTGTTAAACCACACACACTTATAGATAGGCACACACACTCAACTCTCAGGTGTCTATCAGGATGTTGTTGGACTTTTGAGGACATCCTCCACACAGCTGAGATCGTGAGAAAATGAGCGAATGAATGAATGAATGGACCCTTTGGTTGATCAGTGGCCGAATCTTTGTAGAGAGAGACAGATGAGAGGATTTGACCTGGAAGGAAGCTATTATACGACATAATCATATTGTGACGGACCCATTGTTGTATTTTTAGCATCCTGCAAACATGTAGCCTGTGCGTGCTTATCGTGGTTATTGTGTGTTTGGGTTCCAAAGAAAAGCTGTATCGCACTGATGTCTAAGCTTGGATGTGTGTTTGTTTGTTTGTGTGCGTCAGTGTGTGTTTTGAAGCATGTTCTCTGTTACTGTATCACAACAACATATGTGTTGGCTGTTAGACCTTTTAACTTTCCTGAAATGAAGTGGAAAAATGGTGGTGATTGCAGACAGCAGTAAATATTCTATAAATAGAGGCTGTTGTTTGTATGGATATGAAATCATGGCTGATACATGTATGCTTACATGTCTGTGTGAGGTTACGTTAATAGTTTTCATTTGCTCGTAATCATTTGAGATTATGGTAGTTTGTTACAGAGCTTTAGTCTAATTCCTGTCACATGGTACAAACAAAACTTCTCACAGTTAGTTTTTAAATAAGCAACATTTCCCGTTTGAAATAAATCAAGGATTAATTTCACTTTATTTAATCAAAATTATGACAATTATCACTATCTCCCTCTAAAACCCACATGTCCTCAGACTTTATAACTCAATTATTATGTTATTTAGTGTTATGTACAGTACAGTTCAAAAGTTTAGGATTAGTAAGATTTCTTATCAAAATAAATGAATACTTTTATTCAGTGAGGATGCAATAAATTGATCAAAAGTTATGATGCTGTTCTTTTGAACTGTCTGTTCATCAAATAATCTTGGAAAAAAAAGCGGTTTCCACCAAATCATTAAGCAGCACAACGGTTTTCAATATTGATAATAAGAAATGTTTCCAAATCAGCATATTAGAATGATTTCTGAAGGATCATGTGACACTAAAGACCTGAAGTAATGGCTGCTAAAATTCTGTTGTGCCATCACATGAATAAATGACATGTTAAAAATAAATTGCAATAGAAAACAGTTAATTAAAATTGTATTAATATTTTACAATATGAATGTATTTTTGATCAAATAAATGCAGCCCTGGTGAGCCCACATTAATTTTTTGAATGGCAAATCATATTAAACTGTAGATTTATATTATAAAACAGTAATGTAAATTCAGATTTTTATATCAAGAAACATTACTGTCCCGATATTTTAAAATATACCTTAAATAAATTCAGTACTTCTGGTCAACACTGTGAGATTTATTAAAACATAAAAAAAATGTCTTTATCCTGATGGATTTTGCTGCATATTTCACCTGCTAGGAGTACACACTGGCATTTAAAATAAATAAATAAACATAAATAAATACATACATACATACATTTAAGTAGTTGTTCTTATATATTTTCTGTTAACCATGTCAACCCGGTCACATAATCCAAAAAAAAAAAAAAAATCTTTTGATTTTTTTTCTTCTTATTTTATGTGAGTCCTAGTAATTTCTTCCAAAACCATGAAACAAAATTGCTACTGCATTTAATTATGTTTGATGGCAAAATATTGTTATTTTGTCAACACCATCAGCTGTCAGCACCATAAGATTTTATGATAACAGTCAGTCTGAAACCTGCATTCACAGTTTTATTCATGTTTGGAAGTGAACCCTAGATTTGTCAATATTTTTAATAAATAGCCAGGTAACACTTTATTTTAAGGACCAGTTCTCACTATTAACTATTGATATTAGCATGCATATTACTAGCATATTGTCTGTTTATTAGTACTTATAAAGCACATGTTAATATCTTATTCTGCATGACCATATTTTAGATCCCTTAATCGTACCACACACCTAAACTTAACAACAACCTTAATAGCTATTAATAATAATATAATTTAAAAAAAAAAATTTGTTCAGGGAAAACTAGTTAATAGTGAATATACTGTGTTACCTACTCTAAAGTGTTACCAATAGCCATATTTGACATGACAGTAAACTTTATTTTCTATTTGAGTGTTGATATATTGCTCGATAGGAAGGAAAACATTTGTATTAGTAAATGTAAGAAGCAGCAGACAGAAAAACATAGCTGAATACCTCTGAATATGTTAAAATACACACAACACATCTTTTTGTTTGTTTTTGTCCTAGTACTCAAAAATCTGTGCATGATAAATGGTTTTGTTTTATTAAGTCTGTATGTTGGGTGCGTGTGCCAGGCGTCAACGTGAGCATTTTAAGTGTCATCATATCTCAGTTTTTTTCAAGCATGAAGTGTCGGCAGACAAAAGAGATTAATTGCAAAACATTTGGGACTTGATGACTTTATGACCCCTTACTTGTCTCCTCGGGTGAGAAAGGAAAAAAATGCATCAAAGAACAGCCACCTACATACACTTTTAACAAGGATTCCAGAAACAAAAGCAGTAAACAGTGTCCTGACAGGTCTGTCCCAGTCAATACAGGTTTGCTGGAATGCACTTAAGAATTTGACTGTTATGATGACTTATGTTGTGTGTGTATGTGTGTGTATTTGCATCATCATAGCACAGACTTCTTTTCTTTGTCAGTGGAGCTGAGAGGAGATGCAGTCAGACTGACGGACGACGACAGAAGGAAACGAGTCGGGGAACACATACCAGCACGTAACAGATCTACAATCTCTTTGTAGAGTCGTGTTCCATAAAATATAAACAACTTTATCATCTGGTTCTCACACCGTCGGCGTGATGTCTGCACTTGATTCATTGTGCGTCATTTATTGATATTTTATGACATGATACGCAAAATTAAAGGAACCCTTCACTATTTTTGAAAATAGGCTCATTTTCCAACTCCCCTAGAGTTAAACAGTTGAGTTTTACCGTTTTCGAATCCATTCAGCCGATCTCCGGGTCTGGCAGTAGCACTTTTAGCTGTAGCTTAGCATAGATCATTGAATCTGATTAGACCGTTAGCTTCTCGCTCAAAAATGCGCAATGATATTACGCAGCGCCTGAAAATAGTCCCCAGCACGCTCCCTGTGCAAGCAGGTGGTCACGTTGGTTATGTTGACGGAAGTTAGCCTATTTTCAGGTGCTGTGTAATATCATTGCGCCTGCTGCACCCATGGTACGGCAGCAAAGTTCCTTGATTATTACGCCGGAATGAGAGTATAGTTCCTAGCCATATCGGCCTAGAAAATCGCAACTTTTCATTTTCCGTCGGTCTTAGTACACGATGTAACTACAGAAGAGTCAAGTTTTAAATAGGAAAAATATAGAAACTCTTTGGTCATTTTTGAGCGAGATGCTAACGGTCTAATCAGATTCAATGATCTATGCTAAGCTACAGCTAAAAGTGCTACCGCCAGACCCGGAGATCGGCTGAATGGATTCGAAAACGGTAAAACTCAGCTGTTTAACTCTAGGGGAGTTGGAAAATGAGCCTATTTTCAAAAATAGTGGAGTGTTCCTTTAAGTTGGGTTACTTTACTTGAGTCATTGTAAGTGATTTGTTTTGCATGAGATTTATATATATCATTAAAAGTTGTACATTACTTATTGATCAAATATTGCATGATAGACCTGTGACATAATTTGAAACGCTTTATTATGATAGCCAGATCAATGCTTTGAAGCATCTTGAGCTTAAAATCTGGAAATTCGAAAACCATATCTTTACCAACAACCATATCTCTACAGTTGGCTCAGAAGTACAATGTGTGAATTACTTTTGCATACTTAATTGCGATTTGCACAGGGGTATGAACACAGCTCCATATGGTCGCATCTATGCCAAACACCTCACCTTGATGGTTATTTTGGAGACATTGTGGTCCTTTTATTTCCTATTTTTTTTAAACAACTACAACAATGTTATGAAAGCACAAAAAAGTACCACAATGAAGAGCTTAAGGGACAGTTCACCCAAAAATAAAAATTTTGTCATTCACTCACCCTCATGCTGCTCCAAAACTAGATGACTTGCTTTCTTCTGTGGAACATAAAAGAAGATATTTTAAGAAATGTCTCAATGTTTTTCTTACATACAATAGAAGTCAATGGGATCCAATGTTGTTTGGTTCCCAACCTTATTCAGAATGTCTTCTTTTGTGTTCTGTAGTAAAAAAAAAAAAAGCATACAGTTTTGTAAGTAAATGATGATAGAATTTTCATTTTTGATTGAACACTCCCTTTAGCTTATAAATATAAATGAAATATAAATGACATTACTTTATACATGCTAAAATTTAGATAAATCATTTTCTTGCTATAAATATTTCAATGATTCAAGTTTATTTGATATTTTCATAGTATTTGGTCGTGATACTGCTTTTCACATACTATACTATTCCTTAAACTTTCATAAATGTATGAGTAAATTCAGAGTAAATTGCAAATAAAATGGAAAACTCACCTCCAGATTCGCAAACGCTTCGTAAACCTTAGATCTGATAGTTAAACCTGTGTATGTAAATGAATACCAGTCACTTGTAAATAGGGTGCATTGTGAACGCTCATTCCTAATTAGCACAACCCCCACCCATGAATTACAACTACTTACATTTTAATTAATTATATTTCAACTATATTGCATAAATGCAAAAAAAGACTAATTGGCCATATGCCTAACAAATTTTTTTTTTTTTAATTAAAGTGCTAGGTTGCAGACAAATACCGGCACTCAGAATAATAATAATATATAATAATCTAATAATCTAAATAATAATCTGCAATAAAAACAAACTATGCGGGTGTTTTCAATCATTTTGTTTATCATCACTGAATTTATTTTCATATTCAACTAATTTGTTAACTAATTATATTTCAATTTATTATTATTATTATTATAATTATTATGGTAAATGGTGTTATCAAAATGCAGTGTTATCAGTTTTCCTAAAAGAACACAAAACATTACAATGTTTTACACACCATTTACATGTGGTTGGGAGCAGGTGTGATTTTTTTTTCATAGCAACTGACACTTTGAAAGTATGAACACTCATGAATTATGAACATTTACATCAGAACGGCTTTACAAATTAATTCTGCTCATGTTTCACGACTGAGACCCAGTGTGTGTTCAAACAAGTAATGGAATATATGAAGCTTCTTAGGATCGCTGGAGTTTATAGGAAGAGAATGTTTTTGAAGATTTAATATATTATCTTTAATATTTATTTGGATCCAATGCAAGTGCAAAACTGGACATGCCGCTCCAATTTCTCTAGCTGTGGTGCTTGTTTTTGGTCCTGTAATCACAATGACTTGCTGATATCCCTTCCAGTAGAATGGGCCTTTGTTTGAGGGACACAAACCGAACCCTAAACACAGGAATCACAAAACAATAAGCATCCTCCAACTGTAACCTCCTCCTCCCTCCTTGTCGTGCCACCTTTCCATTTAGACAGCTGCGTTCGGGGGGCTGAGGAGGAGGGGGAAGCCTCCATCTTTCAACCCTCTCCTCCGTTTACTATGCCACTATCCTTCCTTCTTCTCTTTCTTTGCTTAAGCCTTCTCTTCCTCGTGCAGCTCAGCCGAGGGTGGACCGAAACAGGAAATCGCCAAAAAAACAAGGCGCAAAAACCTCTGAGTAAACTTCCAGGTTCTATTTCTCTTTTCTGAATCAGTGGGAAAACGGTTTTCATCTCAATGCTCAGATTCCTCTGAAGCTTTGCCCGCAAAACCATTGTGTTACACTGACGAAAGGGGAAATTGGGGGTTGGTCATATAAACATGATTTTGCTTTTGACTCACACGCTTCTCTGATGAAACTGGGCCGTTTAGGAGAAAGAGCTGCTGAGATGATTTATTCCTCACAGAAGAGGTGTGAGGAGTTCAAATGACTTCATGGGTTCGTCTTTCATTCCGTTGACATGCGTGTGTGCTTTTAGCCTTTATCTTTGCCTCCAAGGGAAGGTCAAATTATAAGCATGAATTGGATTTGTTGGAGTTACAAGTAGAAGGTTCTCTTGCATCACGCTAATTAGACACAGTGTCTGGGATTAATGCACCAACGGGGAGCACTTAAGCCACAAGGTTAATGACTATCATGTGAATGCTCACCAAGAGAAGCTTTTGCTTTGTCTGATTTCACTGATTTCAATTACATACATTTTTAAGTGTGCTTTGATGTCGGAACTTTAAAACATGTTTAGATATGGTCCAGTGAAATTTGAACCCTGTGATGAGCTAATATGTTTTCCGTTGCACTTTATGGTTTGTCCTGGCTGGTTCATGTTTCAAACATGCAAATAGACAAGTAGTTGTTTGAGCTGTTTGGTACTTTGGGAAATTTGGCACTGTTATGTCCCAGGGGTTGTTTTTTTTTTGTTTGTTTGTTTTGTCCTGAAAACTCCCAGCCTTGAAAATCTTCTAACTTTTTTTTTTTTTTTTTTACTTTTTCCCATTTTTTTTTCGTTTTATTTTTGCTAGTTTTTAAAAGCTTTTATGGATTTTATTGTTTTAACCTTTTCCCAGACCCGGACTTTCAATCTTCAAAAAAAAAAAAAAAAGAATACTTTCTATTACAAAAATGATGAATTACTGCATGATTAAAACTATAATGACATGAAGAATGAGTGAAATGAGCATAAACCATTTCATTTCAATTTGTATTGTAATATTATATCTATATAAAATTATTATTTATAATTATTATTTTTTTGTAATTATGAACGTCCCATATCTGGGCCATTATTTCCACCCTACAGCACAGTTTTGGCCCTAATAAATTGTTTTTCTAAAATTAGCATGCTCGTTTACTAAGGAGACAACAGTGTCAATGCATGCTCGAGATGAGATATGTGATGTGTGAAGAAAAATAATGGGAAACAAAAAGTATGAAAGTATTATATAATTGTATATATTTAGGAAACATCAAATTTTAGCTATGAAATGTACCTTAGCAAGAAAAAGTAGTCTGCTATTTTTATTCCAAAAATGTTAAAAATGTCATTTTCACCACTGAATGTTAAACACAATGCAAAATTAACGGTGAAAAACTCTGAGATGGGAATTTACATTACTTTCAGAGGGGAAAAAAACAGTTCCTCTGAAAAGTGTTAATAGACCAACGAAATAAAGTAGTGAGTGTGTGGAAGATTTTATATTAGGATCATTTTATTTTCTTAAAGTCCACAGGGCCAAGTGTCCTTGTTGAAGAAACACAGTGGAAAAATATGTTCAGTTTGGGGGATTGTCAGTATTGTCATCTGAATATGTTTCTGATTGCTTGGTCATGCCTGTCACGCAACGCCTGCTGTGGCCCTAAATTATGTGAGATAAGCAAGGGGTTAGCGTGTACACTTCTTTATAGCTGATGATCTCAAACTGTCAAATCAGAGTTGTATTGCCATTTCTCTCTTACGTAGTAGGACTGACAATAAATTATCCTGACTTCACAGACCCAATGCATGTGAACACTCAATTCCATTATTTCTAATGAAGGAAGAAATTTAATGTTGTGGGCAAACAGTTAGATGTGTGTAGGCCCAAATGAGGAAGTGTGTGTATTGTGGGTATTCCCACAAGGGATGACTACAGTGTTAGAAGGACTGCAGGTGGAGAAAGAATGTAAGTGAGTCCACTTTTGTACCGACAGGTACCCAAGCACCTGCCCATCTGTCAGTACAGTGTGCGTGTGTGCACGTGTATGTCTATGCGTGTTCGCGTGTGCTAAGTGAATACTGACCCGCTCACTTTGATACAAGCTCTTCTTTCCACTAATCACTTGACAAAATCCTCTTCAGATCCTCTTTAGGAACATATCAGATTTCTGAGAGGAATGAAGGGTGAGAATTGAGATTGAAGTGACTTCTGATGAATAAATTAGAGGCAGTAGTGTAAACAAACAGGATAAACGGAAGTCGCCATTATAGGTTCAGATTATCACATATAATTAAATAAGTCACAGGTCTTAAACTTGACCATTCATAAACACACATGCATATCCGTATATACCACATCTAATCCCATCATTCATCTGCAGCCTTTAAAAAGGGCAGCTGCTCTCCTTCAAAACACACAACCCCCAAGATCATATTTCCGACCATAGCCGAGGGACTCATGTTCGGTGAGGAATAAAGGTTTAGACAAAATAGTATTCGGTTCTGGCATAAATAAGATGCTTTCAAAGAACCAAGCCAACTTTCGGGTTTTTCATCTTTGACAAAAACACAAGTTAATCAAAGCTAATCAGCATTCCAGTGCCAAGAAACGGAAATGTGCTAACTGATCTCACGCCATCACAAATGAGGAGGGTGTGCCTGCTTTTTTGGAAGATAACGCCGTTCCTCTCTATCTTTAACTGAAACAGTCAATATGTGGATGTTTTTCTGCTATGTTTTATATTAGTCAGTGCCAGCTATTCATGTTTTCTTCTTCTTCTTATTATTATTATTATATGACTGACTCACCTCTGTAGTGCAAATGGCTAAATGATTCATCACCCAACAAACTGTTTCCTGGCAACCATATGTACAACAGTTACAAAACCATCTCTGTCAGTACATTTGCTATAGGCTAATATAAATCAAACTGTGTACACAACATGTACTGTATATGCTACACCTCAACAACAACAAAAGTAGGAGTACTTCTAAGTATTGTCATTTATTAACTGTCTGTATAGTTTGTATTCTTTTTTATTTCAGTTTTAGTTTTAGTATATGAAGTTAAACTAAATGAAAATAAGAAATGTTGCCTTGGCAGCTAGTTTTTTCATATTTAATTTTAATTTAATGTTTATTTTATTTTCAAGTTAGTTATTTTTAGTTAACTATAACAGATCTGTTTATTTATAAAATGACCAATTTATTAAGTATTTCATTGTAATATCACGAAAATATTTGCAGGTTAAAGATGCATTTCTATTGACTCTGTCATATATCAGCTGTTATCCCAATAACCTGCTGAAATGTAGCATTGTTGTTCTAGAGTGAAAAATGTAAAAAGGGTTGTAGTCAGACCCCATAAGTATTTTCACAGCGGAAGCTGGTGTCCCTGTGGGTTTTCAGCGGGAAACTGCTTTCCAAATAGCCACTTCCCTTACAATAACACACACATTTATCCGTTTATCGCACAACATGCTCTTGGGCGGTGAGATAGTGTTGCGATATGTGTGTAGTGTTATGATTATGTATAGTATCATAGGTGTACATGATGACAGTTTGTGGGAATCAGTGTATTTTCCAAGTTATTTTGGAGCTCCAGTCCGTGATAACTGTTCGACATGTGTTAAACTGCTTACTGATACAGTAGCATTTGTTTGGTCCTTGTTCAAGCCCCCTGGAACTGTGATTTATTTGTAAATGATCTTGGTTTTGCTGACCTCTGTGGCTCCAGTCCTTTTGGGTAAACGTACTAAGGTTTTGGGGGTCACTGGGGTCGTAAAGTGTCTCTTTGCCCCACTAGGGTCCATCTAGCAGGAACTGTGAGTGGCCGCTAATGGTCCCAGACATGATCTCCTTCCTGCGTTATGGATGTCAATAGCTTTACCCTCTAACCCTCACTCTGCTTGTAAGTGGAAAAACACATGCAGAGCTGTGAATCGAGGCCCACGGTGAGGTTTGAGGATGCTTTTACTCAGTTACAGGAATAGATTTGCCTTAAAATGAACATTCTGACATCATTTACTCACCCTCATGTTATTCCAAAACTGGGTGAACACAAAAGACAAAATTTTGAAGAAAATACTAGCTGCTGTTTTCCATGTTATTACAAGTGAATTAAACTGGAGAACTGAATCAGTCAGATTGGTGAACAAATCACTCTGAATGATTTCTATGAACAGATTCATTGTAAGAAAGAGACCGAAAAATGATTTGTTCACAAATTGGAGGAGAGCTGAATATCAGAGAATAACACGTTCAATTTTGGCTTGGTCCTCATGCAGTTATTGTAAGTATTAATAGTTCACCAAAAAATGAAATTTGTGTCCAACATGTTGTTCCAGTTTCTTTCTTTTGTAGAACACTTGAAGACATTTTGAAGAAATAGTGAATAGTGTTCTCTAATCTAAAGTGTTAACAGACATTTTTGACCATAATTTTCTGGTGGGCACTGGCTTTCATTCTGTGTACAAAATAGACTTTTTAGACATTTGTCAAAATGTCTTCTTTTACGTTCCACAGAGGAAAGAAAGTCAAACTATGCCTTTAAAAGTTCTTTCAGTTTTTGGATTTGCGCAGAAAAGAGTAGCCAGTGCAATTGTTCAGAATCTCTCATTTTGTCATCCAAGGAAATTCAAATCAAACAGGGTTGGAATTACATTAGGAAGAGTAAATGATGACAGTTTCCATTTGTGAGTAAACTAATCTTTTTTTTTTATTATTCAATATTGGTCAAGATTTGTGATTTTATACACAGACAGATGCCTAGATCTGTCTATATCTGTCTATCGCTATAGAGTGAGATATATTCAGATTGACAGGGTGGACAAGGGGGTTTAACAGCAAAATAAATGACCAGCTCTTTAGGAATGTTCACTGATTACTCTCCTTTCTTACGGCCCCCGGGGGAACAGAGGCCTGATGGGGCACTTAACACTCTCAGACATGCAAATCTTTCACACTCTACATTAGAGCCCATTACTCTGACTCAACGGGCCGTCCAGTCACCGGTGTTGGTTTGTATTGTCCTTAAACATGGATTTCGCTTCTCAATGGGTCAGCTCTCACACATTTCCACCTCTTAACACAGTGGCCTGGATAGCAGCTTTTGCAATGCAGGGGTCACAGGCTGCTGTGCACTGCTGTAATACTTTCTCCTTCTGTAAAGACCTCCCATGGTTTTATTGTGGTTCATCCTCACCCCATTTGAACTGAATGCTACTGTCATGGATCACGAGTAATAAATGCAGGTTGCATATGTAACTCCATACAAAAGGATTTAGAAATGATCACTTTTCTCTACAAGAAAAATACCCACAAATGGGAGACTGACCTACCAAAAGCAGCATGAACTATCCAGTCACCAGCATCATAAGACCATACCAACTAAATTGAAAATCATTCAGTGATTCAACAGAACACATATTATATAAACAGTTCAGCCACAGTATAGTTACTCTATACTAAATAGTAACTCCATCCCCAACTTAATTTTAGAATTTTCACTGTTTTTTTGCTGCTTAATGTCCTGCAAGTAAAAGGTATTTGGACACTTTAGCTACTGTTCATCTATATATGTACCTTTGTACCCTTTTTACCCATGAAGGGTGCTTATTAGTACTTTTTGAAAGTACTTTTTGCGACAGATTTTGCACCATATTTCTCAATGTATATATATATATATATATATATATATATA
>NW_015645076.1:2076754-2109409 GCF_001515625.1 Sinocyclocheilus rhinocerous | reverse complement strand
AGCCAGTGCAATTGTTCAGAATCTCTCATTTTGTCATCCAAGGAAATTCAAATCAAACAGGGTTGGAATTACATTAGGAAGAGTAAATGATGACAGTTTCCATTTGTGAGTAAACTAATCTTTTTTTTTTATTATTCAATATTGGTCAAGATTTGTGATTTTATACACAGACAGATGCCTAGATCTGTCTATATCTGTCTATCGCTATAGAGTGAGATATATTCAGATTGACAGGGTGAACTAGGGGGTTTAACAGCAAAATAAATGACCAGCTCTTTAGGAATGTTCACTGACCACTCTCCTTTCTTACGGCCCCCGGGGGAACAGAGGCCTGATGGGGCACTTAACACTCTCAGACATGCAAATCTTTCACACTCTACATTAGAGCCCATTACTCTGACTCAACGGGCCGTCCAGTCACCGGTGTTGGTTTGTATTGTCCTTAAACATGGATTTCGCTTCTCAATGGGTCAGCTCTCACACATTTCCACCTCTTAACACAGTGGCCTGGATAGCAGCTTTTGCAATGCAGGGGTCACAGGCTGCTGTGCACTGCTGTAATACTTTCTCCTTCTGTAAAGACCTCCCATGGTTTTATTGTGGTTCATCCTCACCCCATTTGAACTGAATGCTACTGTCATGGATCACGAGTAATAAATGCAGGTTGCATATGTAACTCCATACAAAAGGATTTAGAAATGATCACTTTTCTCTACAAGAAAAATACCCACAAATGGGAGACTGACCTACCAAAAGCAGCATGAACTATCCAGTCACCAGCATCATAAGACCATACCAACTAAATTGAAAATCATTCAGTGATTCAACAGAACACATATTATATAAACAGTTCAGCCACAGTATAGTTACTCTATACTAAATAGTAACTCCATCCCCAACTTAATTTTAGAATTTTCACTGTTTTTTTGCTGCTTAATGTCCTGCAAGTAAAAGGTATTTGGACACTTTAGCTACTGTTCATCTATATATGTACCTTTGTACCCTTTTTACCCATGAAGGGTGCTTATTAGTACTTTTTGAAAGTACTTTTTGCGACAGATTTTGCACCATATTTCTCAATGTATATATATATATATATATATATATATATACACTAGTAGTCAAAAGTTTGGAATAATTACGTTTTTGTTATGTTTTTGTCTCTTATGCTCACCAATGCTGCATTTATTTGATCAGAAATACAGTAATATTGTGATACGTTGTTACAATAAATAACAAATAACAAAAACTGAATTTTCAGCAATCATTGCTGTTTTCAACATTTTAATGTTAGGAGCACCAAATTGCACATTTTAATAATAATTGAGCATCAAATCAGCATATTAGATGACTGGAGTAATGGCTGCTGAAAATTCAGCTTTATATAAATATTCAGCCATTACAATATATATATATAAATAGAATGCCCCATAACCACTTTTATGATGCAAAATGATTTCCATCAATGTGATAAACTACACCTGTGGTTGCAGAGAACTGACATACATCCACTAAAAATCACCCTCTCAGTTACAAAAATGAAGTTACTTCTGAGAAAAGCTCTAGCATAATTTGCTTGCAGTCTCTAAATGGTTTTATACAATATTTTGAGGTATATGTGGTCAAGTGTCCAAATACATTTGGAGTTATTTTATAGGATGTTGAGTGCTAAAGTGTTCCACAGAAACGGAATTTGTCTACTGAATTATGCTTTTCTAGCAAATGTGATTACAAGCATGATCTCCTTAACCCGAATAGTGGGTTTTTACCTAAACTTCCGTGTGACACCACACTGAACCAGTTTCATATTATTTTACACCATGCAAAATGAGGTTTTGTGACTCATAGAGGCTATGGTTACGACCGCCAATCATTGCTAGAGACATGGCAACATAGTTTTGTTATTGCACCACCTGATTAAACAAACTCTCTTTGAGGTAAAAGCATTTATAGGGGGCAAATAACAGAAAAGCCCAAATGAAGATGATAGTGGAAAGAAATGAAATTTAGAAAGCTAAATAAAACAACATGGCAATACAAGACTGCACTATTTGCATCTAAGAAAGTTAGTGTGTGTGTTTGTTCATGGTTGAATGGGTTCTGCAGCATGTTGGGGATCCCGCCAAGGAGTGTTTGGTCAGACCTGAGAGAGTTTACATCTCAGGGAATCCCCATCCTTGATGCCTATGCCTCAGAGGGGAAGATTACAGACATTACTTTAAAGAAGTTCGTGCAAAGTAACAGGCTTACCACTACATGTCACATGTCTCTGTGCAGAGTGAAAGTACAAACTATAGCATTGCAGGGAAACTCCATCATCATGCTCAATAAATAGTTGCGTAAGAGACCTGGTCAAAACACACACACACACAATACTGAGTACTCAAAAATTTATTGCAAATACTTCAAATTGCCAAAGCAGCTTTTAAAAACTTGGAATGGACCCTAATTCAGTCCCTTTATCGTGTAATAAATAAATGCAATGGTCTACATAAGTGCAGAAAGGAACCAGATAAAAACAACAACAATCTATTTACATGATATGTACAGTAAACATCTTGTACACTATATCAACACATCTGTACACAATGCCTCTTTTCACTATGAAGAGAGATTTTACAGTAATACTGGAAGCAATGCAGTATGTGATGTCATACTGACAGACTTATTTACATTCTAGCTACTTTTCAATCAGGCTCAGCCTGTTTGCTATGTTTTTCCTATACAAAACACATATAGCTGGTAATTTCATGTCATTAATATAATATCTGGAAGCATATTCACAGTCCAAGGTGTGCGCGCTTGTGTTAACTAGACTGAAAGCTAGAAGATTCGGATTCTGTGGATACAGATGACATTCCTCCTCTCTTCTTCGGCAGAATTTTCAGACTGGACCCCCGGCTGGGCGACAGAGCGCTGCGGGCGGACTTCTTGAACTTCACCCCCAGAAACGCGTATAGGATGGGGTTGAGGCAGCAGTGAAAGTACGCGAGAGCCTCCGTCACGAAGATCCACTTCTGCAGACCCTGCTCGAGTTCGCAGCTGTGAGGAATCACCTCCAGCATCATCAGCGTGTCCAGCAGGATCCCTCCGCAATACGGCAACCAGCAGACGAAAAAGCATACGATCAGAACCACGGTGGTCTTTAGCGCCTTGCGCTTCTGCGTGCCCTTGGAGCCGCGCGACAGCTTGGAGATGATGATGCAGTAGCAGATGAGAATCACGAGCCCGGGTAGCACGAAGCCCACCAGGATGTGCTGGAAGCGGAAAGTGACCACCCAGGTGATGAAAGAGTCCTGTGGGTAAATGCGCTCGCAGAAGGTGCGGATAGAGCTGGTCTCCGCTTTGGCGAACACCAGGTCGGGAACTGTGAGGAGCGCGGAGGGGAGCCACACGCCCACGTAAATGATGCGATTGGCTAGAAGTTTCCTCGGACCTTGGCTGTTCGTTGCGCGCACCACGGCGAGGTATCGGTCCAGGCTGATGAAGGCGAGGATGAGGACGCTGCTGTATAAATTCACCGTGTAAATCATATGCACGGCCACGCACATGAACCCTCCGAAGTACCAGTCTTTGGCCGCGTCCACGGCCCAGAACGGCAGGGTGAGCACAAACAGAAGGTCCGCCACTGAAAGGTGCAGACGGTACTTGTCCGTCATGGTTCTGGATTTCTTCTGGCAGCCCATTACCAGCACAACCAGCCCGTTCCCGATAAGACCCAAAACAAATATGATTCCGTACACGGTTGGAAGAAAGATCCTCTGGAAGTCGTGACTGACCTCCACGTCGCACGGAACCTCAAAGTTGGCTCCAATGTCCCCTGAGCCGAACTCAGAGCCGTTATCAGCTGATAAATCATCTTCAAAGACGATGTGCTGCAAAAAAGTGAACAGTAAAGTTATTTAAATGCAATCAAACTTCACTTAATAAAATCCTTTTTTTAAAATAAATAAATAACTGTTGTCTTACTTCGTAATATGCCATCTTTAATACACTCCTCCAGTGCTCTCAGTCTCCAGTAAGCCTACAGTGACTTTCTAAAGTTCTGTGGAGCTCAGAGGATTTTAAATACCCCACTCGCGCGCGGAAGCTCCGCCCACTAACAGCGCGCGTGCTCTAGTCTGCTAGCAGGTTGCTACATCTGGGTCTTCCGCTCTTTTCCTGTTTTCGTGTTCAAAATTTGGTGTGTGTGTGTGTGTGTGTGTGTGTGTGTGTGTGATTGAAGAAAACACGTCCTGTGACGAAAATCGGCGTTTCAGCAAAAACAAAACAAAACAGTTTACTTTGCCTATCCCAACAAATACGTTCATTTCCATTCACAAATAGTGATAAACAAAGTGCTTTATGATCAGTGTTGGGGGTAACGCATTACAAGTAACGTGAGTTACGTAATCAGATTACTTTTTTTCCAAGTAACTAGTAAAGTAATGCATTACTTTTTAATTTACAAGAAAATATCTGTCACTTTTTCAAAATAAGTAAGGCCAGTTACTTTGTTTTCTCGTGTATTGACTGACAGCTCTATACCCTTTAGATATATATCCAACAACACAAATATCCTTTATGTATTTAATTCCATTTTATTAACCAGTATCTTTGCTGCTGACCTTCGATGATCAACCATACTAATAAGCTAAAAATGACTTTAGATAAACATGACATTTTGTGGTTTGCTTTTTTGTTTGTTTCTGACGAGGGAAAAATGAGGCAGATGAGAAAAAGTAACAAAATGCACTACTTTCCATAAAAAGTAACGTAATTTGTTACTTTGTTAGGAAGTAATGCAATATTGTAATGCATTACTTTTAAAAGTAACTTTCCCCAACACAGTTTAAGATTGTAGGTGACGTGTTTGCCTGTATATTTACATTAAATGTGTTTGGTAAGCATCAGGAATGGCTGTCAGTTTAATTGTGATAGTAACGTTAAATTCCCAACGAAGTGGCTCACTCACTACAACTCTCAAAACACGTTTAAATGTCATTCAGCCAGATCAGCCAGCCAGCCAGATTCAGATCAGAAGATTACACACACACACTTGTGAAAGTGTTGTCATACTTTGAGGTTGGTCTATGAAAAGTATACACAAACACTTTCCATGTGAACAATAATTGAGCTTAAATTAAAACAGAAAATAAGGAGGGTTTTGAGCATAGATACACACTGTATGTTAATCCCTTAATTGCTCTGAGCTGTTTATGTTTTGCATACTTTGAATGGCTGTTTTATCACATTTAGAAGGTGCTAATGTGTGGATGATCAGATAAAATCACAGAGGCAGTCTGAGTGATCACAGATTGTATAGTTCTCCCTTTGTTCAAAACACCCAAACCCCATAGTAAAATGAACTTAACTCATTTATATGCATATATGTCCCCTATGTTTATAGTGTATAGTGGGACAAGTGGAAAATGTGACACTTAAGATTTGTATTTAATATGTTCTGTTTACTGTAGTGAAGATCTTTAGTAATTTAAAATGGCATTGTGTGAGAGGCTAAGACAATTGGCATCATAAACACAATGATAAATTAGCACAAAGAGTCCCCCTTTACCCCTAAGAAGAGAACACCCCATACTATTCTATAATATCTCAGTCATTCAATACTGGGTTGTAACAGGCACAGATACTGCTTAGTGAACAGAGATGTAGTGTGGTTGGGACACCTGGCTAAAATGAGAGGTCAGACCTATCGATGATTGTTGAGAGCAAGGAATGGCAGTTCTCAGAGACAAAAACCCTTTGGCAATGTGTGTATGTGTGTGTGTGCTTTCCTATGGGAGAACATGTGTTTTCACCTGCCCCCAGCCAACAGAGATGGGTTCCAGCGAACTGCTTCTCAAACTGGGAGAGTTGTAAGGTGATCACATATTATGTATGTGTGTGCCTTCAGAATCTGTTGCACTTAATTGTTTGTTTGTAAACACATTTTATTGTCAAAATGTATTACATGTATATTATTTATATTTTGATAAACAAATTAGTAAATATATACAGTTAAATTAATTGCTTACCAAGGCTGCATTTATTTGATAAAAATACAGAAAAATAGTAATATTGTTGGAAAAATTATTACATTTAAAAAAAAATACATTTTTATTTTAATATGTTTTTGAAATGTAAATTATTCTTCTGAATACTTTCCGTACCCACTGTATATATATATGTATATATAAACACACATGTTGTAAAATAACATCCTCTAAGACATTGTATGAAATTTTAAATCTTAATTAGGTCATGGTTTAATGGAACTTATGTTTTCTTTTGAAGTTTGACTTTGTGTGTCTCACAGATTTTCCACAGGAACGTTAAGAAATCAGATTCTGTTTCTGTGTGGTTGTGTGTATGCATGTGGGATGATGAAAGAAAGCTGGTGCAGTGAGACACAAACCGGGTGCCTTTTATGTCTGCAGATACCACAGAAGTGTCAAAGGCGCAGAGGCATAAAGAAAGACTGAGTGGGAGAATGAAAATGTTCATAATTGATGCATTCGTTGTTGTTTTCTCTCGTGTCAGTACAGCAAAGGATCTCGTCATCCATGAATGTGTGATTTCCTCATCCTGTGTGTGCCACACAGATTCAAATGCAATGAAAAAGAAGTTGGCTGTTGGTATGATGACAGACGTTTGAAGACAGCTGTCCTTAGAGGTTCACATGCTTGTGGCAAAAGAGAAGAACAATAGCGGGTCCCACTTTATATTAAGTGGCCTTAACTACTATGTACTTACATTTAAATTAATCATTTGATGCAATGCACTTATAGTGTACATACATGTTTTTACATTGTACTTATATATTTAAAAATACCTATATGTAGTTACATCTATTATTAATTTCTGTAATTACATTTATAATGACCCATCCCTTACACCTTAACCCACCCTTAAACCTACCCATACCACCAAACCTGTCCCTAACCTTACCCGTATCCCACCTCAATAGCAGCAAAAGTGTTTTGCAATACAATATGACCACAATAAGTACAATGTACTTATTTTTTTATGTAAGTACATAGTAGTTAAGGCCACCTAATATAAAGTGTGACTCAATAGCATAATAAGTGTATAGAGTGTAATTAACTGAGTCTGTTTGTGCATGATGTATATATTTAAATACATTTTTATATTAGATCACGCAATTACTAGCATTACTGTTCCAGTTTGGGTAATTTGTTTGTCATGATACAGGTCTGTGGGGCATTTTCAGGGTGTGATAACTAAATGGCCATGGCCAATGGCCAAATTGTGGTCAATACACTGTAAAAATGTTTCAAAGTTGTAAATAAAGATTATTGAAGTATGTTTTTACAAGAAAAGTATATACAGTATCTATGTAGTTTTAGTGCATCAAGTTAAGCTAAATTAAAAAGAGAAATGTTGCATTACTTGCTAAAATAAAAGGTTTATATATATACCAGTTTGCTTCTTTTAAAAAAATCTTCCACACAGACACATACAAAATGTCCCTAGTGCACAGGGTTTCCTCCCTTCTCCACAGGCCATGACAATAGCCCTCAGGACAGAGCAGAGAGACTCTGATAAGAATACAATAGGCCTGATGATTCCAGATAAGAATTTCTGGCCTTTCTGAGCGTCATTAGGCGATCTGTATGTGTTTCTGTGTCTTTCTTCCTATCCAACTTTATCCACTATTAATGATTTAAACAGAGATGAATTTAGAGGACAAGATTCAGATAAGAGCATGCTGCTTCTTTTCTAGTCAGACTGTTGTGTGAACAGAGAAAAGAAGCTGAAAAGAAACTTGAGGTCTATTTGCAGATCTACCAGGCAGCACATTGGTGCCTTGAAGTCTATACATTGGCCACTAAAGTTCCAGCCTCAAGGCGACAGAAAACAAATCACTGCTTGGCCAGCCTATTCACAGAGGTGAGCAGAGGCAGGGGAAGAAAGAAGAGGTGGTATTAAGGAAAGAGACACCTGTTTGAATGGCCGACTGCCCATGATCTTTTTTTTCTCTCTCTTTCATCCCAGCTTGTTTGGTTGTGGAGACAGCTGAAAAGACTATTATGGGGGAACAGAGTTGGTGACAGACCCTTATTAATTAAAAGCCATTGGAGACTAAGCAAAGATTAGCTGATTCACTGCTGCATTGAATTATAGGCCTACAGTTAAGAAGAAACAGTATAAGTGCTGCAGTCAATGAGAGACCGCTTGAAATTGTGAAATTGTGCTGCTCGTTTTGTTTTGTGTGCAAGTTCAAAACACAGAAATCCAGAAATCTTTTGTAATATAAATGTCTTATAAATATCTTCATATATATATATATATATATATATATATATATAACCTCCTCTTAAGTCAGCTGATGTTCACATTAGATTGAAAATGTGAGAAAATAAAAAAACTTAAGCCGGGTTTGTACAAAGTCATAAGTCATTTGTGGCATATTCATTAACACACACACAAAACATTTTTTTTTGACTGAGGTTGTGATGAGGCGTGTACATTTTTGGACAATTTAAAAGCAGAATGAAAGTAACAATTTAATGACATGAGACTAATAATTTCATAAAAGCATTTAAATAAATTTTATGTAAAAATTTGTGTATTATTTATTATTAAAATTTGTGAGCTGTAAATCTATATAAAATCTTTTTTTTTTTTTTCAATTACCCTCTGGCTGTATACTATTGAAAAAAGTTATTATTTTAATACCTTCAAATTCACTTTGATTCCTGTCATTCTGCAGAACAGAAAGGAAGATTTTTGAAGAGTCAATGTGGTCCATCATTTTCAAGCTCCAAAAAGACCTCAAACCAACATTAACATCAAACCACAGTGATTCTTGCATGGTACATGATCAATTGTCATCATTGCTCAATGTTTCATTGATCAGTGTTTTGATTTGATTAATAAAGGCTTACATTTTCATTTGTTATGTGACTTTAGAAGGCCACCAGGGTCATATGGATTAATTTCACAATACCTTTATATCCTTTTTGGATCTTCAAAATGTTGGTACCCATTAACTTACATAATAAGGACAAAAACACTGAAATGTTATTCAGAATATCTTCATTTGTAGATTTGCAGAGGAAAGAAAGCCATACAAGTTGTAAGTAACATGAGGGGGAGTAAATTATAACAGAAATTAAACGTTAGCGTTAGTTCCGGCAGGTCACGTGAGTCAAGCTTGCATCAGCTGATTCTAAATATCATTAAGTACATTAATGATATCTGCCTTGTTCTGTTCTGCTCTCCCTGCTCATTCATGACAGGCTGCATGGATGGGCAGGGAGGTTTTTGCCCAGAACAGAACCATACCACCAAACCAAACTTTATGCTAAGTATCTATCATTTTGACGATAGTGGTCCTGACAGAATTGTCATTTTTGGCTGAACTATTCCTTTTAAAATTCTGGAATGATATTCCATCTTAGTCTACTCTGTCTGCCTAGAAATCTGACTCTGGCTCGCTGAATGGGACTGAATTGTGTTGCAGGTCTTTGAGAGGATTAGACAGGCTGATCTGAGGACTGATATGAAACCCTCCTGTCTGTCATTTGCATCCTTTGTAGAAGGACATCCACTGCTCTGTGTGTATATGTTACTGGGGGTGGGGGGTGCGGGGGCTGCATGTTAAAGGAGTAGTTCACTTCCAATATGAAAATTCTGTCATCATTTACTCTCCCTCCACTTTTTCCAAACCTATATGAGTTTCTTTGTTATATTGAACACAGAAGAAGATATTTTGAAAAATGTTAGTATCTGAACAGTTGATGGGCACCATTGACTTCCATAGTAGGAAAAAAAATACTTCTTTCTTCAACAGAAGAAAGAAACTCATATAGGTTTGCAACAAGTGGAGGGTGAGTAAATGATGACAGAATTTTCATTCTGAAAGTGAAATACTCCTTTAAATGACCAACACACATACTAACAAATGTAAGTACACACTCTAAAGGCCACACATGAACAACACTGGCACATTTTGTATGTTGGGGTGGGGTCATTTCCTTAACAGACGTTTAACTCATTTTTGCCCTACATTTGGTTTAGCAGGTATCATAAAGTGTAGTCTCCTCTTTCCAGACAAGTGCTAGGGTTATTGATCATGAACCACTCCTATGTGAGTAAGACTGAAAGGGCCCCTCCCTTATAAATGGCAGCAGTTTTCAACTTTGGGACTGGAAACACAACTTGCACAATGAATTTGGGTTGTATTTACATTCACATTTATTCATTGAACAGACACTTTTATCCAAAGCAACTTAAAATTGAGAAAAAATACATGTTATATCATAATGTGCTTAATGAAATGCATGGTTTATTACAGTGATGTCTGGCAAATACAATGGAGCTAATTTGGAGTTAAATCTGCATTTGGCTCTAATTGACTGATAAGATTAATCTGATTCATTATATGTTCATTCTGTCTCACCAGACTCATTAAAAGGGATTACCAATGCAATATACAATGATCTGACTTGAACCTTTGTCAGTAACGAGTTACATCACCATAAAGTTGCAGATAAGTGTTGTGACTGAGGAAGGACCAAGTCATCCATTGTCCTCACCAGCTGGAGGCTAAGAAAATCTTGATTGATAAAAATAGAGAATATATATTAGAGTAAACACACAAACACACTTGAGGTTTCCGCTCTCAATGTGTCTCAGAGGTCCGACAGACTTCAGTGAACAGATGTTTGTCTGCTTATCCAGGTGTGCTTGAGTTTGTTGTTCATCTCTGAATGTTTACTGCTGATTTCTCATCTGAAGCAGTCTATGTCTCCCTGCCTTTTGTTGTTTCAACCAAGGTGAGGTAAGGTGTTGGCATATGCCCGTCTGTGTACATCAAACGTGTGTCTGGGTGTGGATGTGAATGCATATGTGTGAAAAGACTAGGGTATGTGGTATGCGACTTTGGATCAGTTTTTTTCACACTGATAGCGTGCGACTGAGTGTACCAAGTAAAACCGCAGCTTCCTGATTTTTCTCAGTTGTATACCTTGACTTATTTATTATATCAGATGTTATGTAACAAATCTTAAGCTAAAATTTCACACTATGGGGCACCTCAATCATCTCAAATCTGAATCGATTTAAACAATTTTTTACTTTGGACTTTTAAATGAATTATATCAAATTGCTGTTCTTTTTTATATATGTCTTTAACATGTTCTTGCTGTAGCACACATTTAATCTTGTTCCTGTTATATAACAAAATACTTAAGTTGTATGTACCCACTGAGTTACTGTTTTGAAGGTACAAACATTTGAGATGAACGGCATCACTGGTTTCTCTGTGTCAGTGGCGCCATCTTTTGGGCATAAATGTCTATTTGCTACTGCTCCATTCCGTCACATTTAAAAAAATAAAATAAAGATGAACTTTACAAGTGAATTCTATTATATTAATTATTCTATACTATGCATTGTGCTGTGCTGCTTTTGCTGGAAAATAAGCATTTATAAAAGATGGGTAAAACTGTTGTTTAGCTGTCGGCAGCTGCACTCACAGCCTAACCAGCTAAAAAACTAAAACTATATTAAAACAAGCAAACAGACCAGTCGGACCTTGCTGGGAGACCAGTTAAAACCAGCAAGTTGTCATCCTGAGTTCTGTTACATAAACATTTTAAAAATAAAACAATAATAATAAAAAAAACTTTTAACGTGAATTGTGTTGTAATATATTAAACATTCTATCTGCAGGCCTATGCATTAATCTGTACTGTACGCCACTTCTGATGGAAAAGAAGCATCTGAAGTCAGACTAAACTTAAAGATGGGTAAAACTGGTGTTTACCTGCTTGGCAGCTGCACTCTCAGCCTGACCAGCTGAAAAAAAACAAAACAAAAGCCTAAAACTACTACAATTAAAACCAGCAAACATACTAGTCTGACCATGCTGGATGAACTAAGATCAGCAAATCATTATTTTTAAAACAGGGTTATTGTAGCCTACTATATTGTGTATTTACATGAATCCTTTTAGCTGTAACTTTTAATCAAAGCAATTTACAATAGAGTAACACAACCACAAAAGGACTCCTTTTGCTATAAATTGTAGGCCTATTGTATGCTATGTAGTAGTCCTACAATAATTTTTTTCTGTGTCTAATTCCCCATAGGCGCAGTTTCACGTAGCCAATATAGTCTAACTTAAACATTATAACAAAAAGATATGAATATTTTCGTCAATCCATTGAGAACTGTCAGCTTGTGTCTGGGGCTGACTGTTCTTGCGCATGCGCTCTCGCAGCTCACGGGAATGACGTGCGTGAACGTTCCTATCGGTCCTCAAGGCAACGTCAGCGGGTAAGGAAATAAGATGCCCTAATAACAATTAAAACATATACACTCATATTTAACGAATGCACACTGTCATTTATCGGGACCCGAACTGTGGCGGTTTCGAACTGCAGACTGAAGTCGCTGAGTCACATTCGTGTTTAAGTTAAAAGGGTTATTATTACAGGGAAACGCAGCGCGAGCTCGATGACTCCTTGTCTTGTTTGGGATCCGGTAACTCTGCCTTTTTACAATATTTATTCGTTTACCTTCGCAAAGAGTCCTGTATACACTATGAATACATGGTTCAGTCTATTTGCTAAAAACAACGTAGCAGTTGTGTACAACAAAAATGCTTGAAAAATACAAGCAAGTGTGATAAAAGCAAGCAGGCTGCTTGCAACATTGTAACCAGACCCATACTGAGTTGGATGGATGGCCAGGAAGGTGTGATCAGAGAACAGCGTCAGCTCATAAACGCTAGATCTTAACATATCTGCGTATTTTTTGTGGAAAATTTTACTGATTATGGTGTATTTAGTGACAAAATTGTCAAACCACCTTTGAGATGATTTAAACACTACTCACTTAAACACTAGTGATGAGTTGAATAAATGTCAGGACAGGTGTTTGGTTCTTATTATAGTTTCTTTTGACTTTTGGATTTTGTGTTTTAAAAAAAAAAAATTATTTCGATGCGATATGTGTCATTGATTTTTGGTATTTTTGATCGTGAGAGACATGGCAGTCATTGTGAGAGCTAACAGCTGTTACCTCAAAAGAACAAAAAGACAGCAGTTTGCAAAGGGCCTTCCACTCATTTAGTATCAGCACTGAATTTCCTCAAAGCTCAGATTTATTTATAATTCATTTAAATTGTCCAGCAACACTTAATGTTTAAGTTTGAAATAAGTTCATTAATTTTTTATTGTATTTTTTTTCTCATTTTTGACATATTTATTTTGTCCAGTTATTTCAGTGTCTGCTGAATGCCATCGCTAGTAAGTAGTAAAATGTCCTATCTTTTTTTGTCATTATTATTATTATTTTTTTTTTAAAATAAACATAAATTTGGGGTTTGTAAAATTTATTTGATGCTCACCAAAACTGCAGTTATTTGATAAATACAGTAAATCTGTGTTGTTGTGAAAAATTATTAGAGTTTAGTTACATTTAAATCAACTAATTTCTATTTTAATATATATATATATATATATATATATATAATTTATTCCTGTGACGGCAAAATTGAATTTTCAGCATCATTACACCAGTCTTCAGTGTCACATGATCCTTCAGAAATCATTCTATTTGCAGATTTGGTGCTCAAGAAACATTTCTTATTATTATCAATGTTACAAACCGCTATGCAGCTTCATATTTTTTTAGAATTCGTGTCTTTGATTTATTGAAATAAAATCTAATTATGATAATAAATATTTGAAATAATAATTTGTGACATTATAAAAGATCAATTTAATGCTTTCTTGCTGAATAAATATGTTAATTTCTTAAAATAAATAAAACTTACTGAAGTAGTTATTGTGACCTAAGGCATGATACAAATTTCTATCCCATTTGCAGATTTAAGCCACACTTGTTAAGAAGATGGACAGCTATGGGTTTGTATCTTGACTTTGTCCCATGAATGTTACCCCTCCTCGTTTTAAATTCTGAATTTAAAAACATAAATGTCTGAAGAACATGGCATGTTGTTTCAGGTTCTCCAGTGACATGTTCAGTGGCCGAGCAGTTCTGGGGGAGGACAGCTCGGTCATGGCCCGAATGCAGAAGAAGTTCTGGAAGACCAAGCAGGTTCTGATCAAGGCCACAGGGAAGAAGGAAGATGAGCATGTGGTGGCCTCTGACGCAGACCTTGATGCCAAATTGGAGGTATGAGCACCCTTTTAAATGTAGTAAAATGACCTCTTTGAAGTCAGCTGTAGGTGAAACTGTAACGTCACTGGGCCGGGTTTTTCTTTCAATGATTGTGTATGACTCATTCTGTTTTTTTACATTTGAAAGCATATGACTTTTTTTTCCATTTGATGTGTGTGAGCCTGACAATGACTGAAATGACTGAATGAGATGGAAGGAGGTTAATGGAGTACTGTCACATGATGACAGGGAAGAGAGGAGATGAATTGAGCTCTAGATGATGCTGTACTATGATCAACTGTGCTTGATGTTCCCACTGTTTACAGACATCCAGTCCAAATGGCCCTGTCACTGTCTCTGTCTTGACTGCCTTTCTCTTATGTGCACACACACTCAACTGTGCTTCCTTCTCCCATTCTCTCTTTACATAATCAGAGAGTGCATTCCCTATGAATCTGTATGTCTGTTGTTTCACAGCAGTCCAAAACAGATTTAGGAATGATGCACAAAGTCACACATAGGTGACACAAACTCAACCATGCCATGTCAGAAATGAACAAGGTACACTACCGTTTTTAAAAGAAATGAATACTTTCATTCAGCAAGGATGCATCAAATGATCGAAAGTGATAGTAAAGACATTTACAGTATTATAAAAGATTTCTGTTTCAAATAAATGCAGTTACTTTGAACTTTCTAAGAATCCTAAAAAATGTTTTACGGTTTTCACAAAAATATTAATCAACACAACTGTTTTCAACATTGAAAATAGGAAATGTTACCTGAGCACCAAATCAAAATGTAAAATATACAAAAAAAATTTAAAAATTTAGTTTTTCTATATTTTTGGTCAAATAACTGCAGCCTTTTGAGAATAAGAAAAAAGTCATACTAGCCCCAAACTTTTGGACTGTAGTATACCTTTGTACTTTGTATGAGGACATATTTTTGCTACCATATGATACCCAAAGTGATATCATTGTATTTGCTTAAATTATATAAAGTAAAGTGTGTTTTTGTAACAATATCATGCATAAATTCTCCCATCTGACAGATAGCACTGAAATATGTGTCCTGAGACCACACTTTTCAGCACCTTTATTTATAAGTTGACTATGAGATCTCAGCCTTTAACTAGACGGACCTAAAATAAATATTATGAAATAACAGATAAATCAAACAGAAATTTACTATAGGGACATTTTGTCCCAAACCTTTGAAAAAAATTCAAATTCTGTCATCTCAATCTCATGTCATTCCAAACCTGTATGACTTTTGACTTGTAGGTTTGGAATAACATGAGGGGGAGTGAGTGATGATGACAGAAATGTCATTTTTGGGTGAACTATCCCTTTAAGTATTTGAGGCATTAGTAGCCCAAGCCTTCGTTTTGTTTTGATGTTGCACTCTAGGTTTCAGGATCTGAATTCATAAACAGTGATTTTATTGAGCCTGGATTTATTTGAACATGAAACTCGACATGAAATGCACTGGCGCAGGGAAACTCTGGAGGTCAAATACAAAGCCTGGAAGTGTTGTATTTGGGTGGTTGTATGTGTGAGAGATAATCTACTTTACATTAGATGACATTTGGTTAGTAGTTAGCTTTTATAAAAGAAAGTAGCTGATTACTTGGAATCAAGACCTAATGAAAATCCATAGACCACTCACGGTTTAAGGAAGTATGTGTGTGTTTGCTTATGTGTGCTTGTCTAATCTTGCCCTGCCTCGGGCTGTTACACTTAAGCATATCCTGGTTTACTGGTCATTAGACAGTTTCCAATGTGGAGGAGAGCAAAAGACAGGCCACCGTAAGCCCCCCGGCTGCTTGCTTAATGAACAGGTGTATCCATGTTCTTTCTCCTTTGAGCCACAGCTGCCATTATGATCATATGAATTGGCTTTTAGACCGTTTGGAAACAAAGCTCTGTTTCCTCTTAACTTGAAAACAATAATGCATCATCCTTATGGTGCGAAATGATGGAATTTTATATTGGTAAATTCAATAACCGTGTTTATTTAGGAGAGCCTGTTGTACAAACCAGGTTCCTGAGGGTGTTGTTCTTGCATGTTTGTCAGGCCTGTGCTCAGAGTTAAACAGTAACCTGAATGCAGAGCTCACCTGCAGGGGTCACACCTTCATCAGCACACATGGACCTTAGTCTGGCTGGATGCCGTATTTAATTTGATGCACATGAATATACTGTATTAATACAAAAAATGACCCCAGTAATAGATTTCACCAATAATTTTGGCCACTTTCCTGAAATAAGATTTTTTTTTCCCCCCAGACTACGATTATTTGAATACTTTCTTTACAGACCTGCTTAAATACAGCAGTTGCGAAGGCTTAAGGCTGATAACCGGAAAGTTGCTGGTGTGAGCCATGAACTATCACCATTGTGCCCTGTAATAAGTATAATGCAGGTCGCTGTGGATGACAGCATCTGTTAAATTACCATCTGTTTGGGTTCGGTAAGATTTTCAGCTTTGAATCTTGTGCTCACCAAGGCTGCATTTATTTAATCAAAAATACAGTAAAACCAGTAAGATTATGAAATATTATTTCAATGTAACATAACTATTTTCTATATTAATATAAAAATTTCATAGATTTTAAAATTTATTTCTGTGATGGTAAGTTGAATCTTCAGCAGCCATTACTTGCTGATTTTCTGCATATCGTAACAATCATAACAATCATTTGTTATTATCATTGTTGAAAACAGAAAATAGAAAGTTCAAAAGAACAGCATTTATTTGAAATAATGTAACATTATGAATGTCTTTGCTATAACCTTTGATTAATTTAATGCATCCTGGCTGAATAAAAGTATAAAAAATAAAGCAAACAAAAAAAAATTATTGACCCCAAACTTGAATGGTTGTGTGCCTACTGCTATTCTGAAGGTTTTAGAATGCAAGTTCTAAAATATTTTCTATAGCCCAGTGTTTTCATCCCACTGTTAAATGCTGGAAATGAGTCCTGTTCCTATATTTAGCTTCTCACAAGCTCTTGAAACTCTCTCTAGAACAAAGGCAGCTCAACCAGAATGAGTCATTTATATTATTTGTCATTTCTGTGAGTTACTTCTTCCAGGTAGAGCACAAGTGTACACATTCTCCTGCTCGCTTGCTCGACTGTCAGGGACTTAACATCCTTTGTTGCCATGACAGCGAGACAGGAAAGGCAATTTTTTTTGTGTTCTAATGTGTCTGTTTTTTTCTTCCTTTTTTTGGAGACGTTTGTGTGGGTGACCAAATGTTCCGTCTGAGTATATAGATGCTAAAGGAAATGAAAGTATCAGAGATATTTTGGCGTGTTGCAACAAAATCAGAAATGCTGCTTCTGTAATAAAAAACTAAAATAATAAACTATCAAATGCATTTGTTAATGATAATGTGTGTTCTGGTTTCCTCCAGTTTTTCCGTTCAGTCCAGAGCACTTGCACAGAACTCCTGAAAGTGATTGAGAAATACCAGCAAAGAATCACACGTGAGTGAGGAACATGATCTTCCACCCTCTTTGTGTGCGCAAACACAAAGAGTCTTGTTCAGCTTGTTTTGAAAGCCTTTGCATGCAGTGGCATACATATTCTTAGTTTACATGATGAATACTGTTATTGAGACAAAAGTCAATTTTAAGCATAACTCTGTGTGTTTTTGTGGTTCTCATAATTGATAGCTTTCAACACATATAATCAACCCACTTATTGTTTCTAATGCTATGAGTTACTGTTGTGGTAATAACCCTGTTTTTGCCTCCTGTGACCTCCTCTCTTCAGACCTCTCTCAAGAGGAGAATGAGCTCGGACTGTTCTTGCGCTTCCAGGCAGAGCATGATAAAACAAAAGCAGGCAGTATGATGGGTGCCACCAGTAAAGCTCTCTGCTGTTCTGCCAAGCAAAGGTACGCACTCACCTACAAATATGAACAAATCAGGACTTCAGGTCATTAATGCAGTTAATTTCATGATGGTTAATATGTGCATATGTCATTATTAATATATCTCAGTTAGGGAATGGTCATGATGGTTTATTAATCAACTAGTCATCCAAAAACTGAGCAGTTAGTTCAGGGTCAGTGGAACCTGAGACAAGCCTTATTAGGCAGTTGATCATGCAACCTACATTTTTGTTATTGAAAATCCCTAGTTTCACACTAAAGACGCACTAATTAGGAAACCCATAATCTTGGATGTAACTTCTCTATCCTTGCATGCTACTCTCACTCAACAATCATCGGTAATTAATGATTAAGTCATTGGCAACTATTTCTCTGACCTCTGTCATGTCCAGGTTGGCTCTGTGTGCCCCTCTCCATCGTTTCGAACAGGAAGTGGAGACGTTCCGGAGGAGAGCCATCGCAGACACCCTGCTGACCGTGAGCCGGATGGAGAAAGCACGGACTGAGTACCGTGGAGCTCTGCTCTGGATGAAGGATGTCTCACAGGAACTGGACCCAGATACTTATAAACAACTGGAGAAATTTCGCAAGGTCAGACTATGCAAAGCGAGCAATCAAAGGGGGGACTAGCATCTGTATACATAGAGGTTCGAGTGTCTGCTATATGTGTGTGTTTGCGAACAGGTTCAGGCCCAGGTTAGAGGAACAAAAGGGCATTTTGATAAGCTGAAGAATGACGTGTGTCAGAAAGTGGATATGCTGGGTGCCAGTCGCTGCAACATGCTTTCACATTCCTTATGTACTTACCAGGTAAAAATGTGTAACACTTATTTCCTTCCACCTGTTATTGCTTATTAAACCCGTTTCACTCTTATTTCTGAAACCTTTTCTTATCCTGTATTGTTTTTCTGTAGACAACGCTTTTACAGTACTGGGAGAAGACTGCACATGTGATGTCTGGAATCCATGAGGCCTTCAAAGGATATGTACCCTACCAGTTCACTACCCTCAAAGTAGGTGTCCATGCACAAATGCCAAAAAGTAAACCGTTGTCATGAGATTTAAGCTCTCATTTGACTACATTTGACTCATTACAGGAATTGAGGGACCCACTGGACCAGATTGTCTCCGCACAAGCAGCAGAGGACAGCAAAGACGAGGACAAGAAGACACATCCAGACAAGTGAGAACACAGTTAGACATGGGCATGGTTTGACCATGAACCAGCCATTTTGCCATTTTCAGCTTTATGTACATATGTGTGCAATATACATCACGTGGTCAGTGAATCTCACACAGACAAATCTAGAAGTCTCGGTTTTCTTCCTTATTCATTCTTTGTCATCAACAAAACCTACCTTTCCCCTTGAAGGCCCCCTGCTTGCCTCTCATTGTCAGATCTCTCATTCACTCTTTTTCCTCATTCCCTGCAACCCTCTGTCTCCCTCAGAATGGGTCTCTTCAGGCGAGAGGCCTTTTTGAAGGCTCTGGTTACTGATCTGTGAGTGGAACATTGTAATTCTATTAGAAACTCCTGCAACTTTTGTGAAGGAAACACTGTTTAAAGTTCCACTGTCATGAAACCGTGTATTTATTTCTGTGCCATCTGTGACATGCTGTTGTACGATACCGTGTCGACCGTTAGACCCTCACTCGCTTCCTAGAAATATCACTGTGACTCACTCCAATTTGTCAATTTAGATCTAATTCAAGGTGTTTTGTAAATCTGATACGGTGTCATAGTAATGTGAATCACCTCTTCTCATCTTAGAAAACTGCATCCATTTAGTCATGCATCATTGTGTCAGTTTAATTTGGTGTTTGTATGTTTATGTTTCAGTCTTGTTTCACTTGAAGATGAACAGCTGGATGAATCATCCGATACTGGTATGTTCAGCTTTTAAAGCACATTTTGGGAACACACCCAGTCCAACTACAGTCCAACTAATGATTGTCTACTGGCTCAAGTTTCTTTAAAAGATGCTCTTTCTTTCTGTTGTTAACAGTTTCTACTCGTGCAGTAGATGGACAGAGTAGAGGATCTGACAGTTCTTTGTGTGCCAGTCTGGACTCTGGTAAGTTGTGTGTTTGTGTGCATATGCATAGTTGCATACTTGGCCTTGCACCACAACTCATTGCTACTAATCAACTAGTCATCGAGAAATGTAGTCGAACTAGATAGAACTAATCAACTTTTTGTATAGTCAGAGCAACTCCTAGTTTGTTTGAGCAGCTTTTATTTACAGTATGCCTTTTTGTATCTCTCATCTTCATTTCCACCCCTGTACTGCAGTGTTGAATGAACAATTAGGCCCCATTGGTGGAGCTAGCACAGATGACGACCTCTTATTATTGACCCCTGAGCCTGGCCCGATCCCTTCTCTCACTTCAACCTTGATCCCAACCCTACACCCATCCATGTCCGTTATGCAGCCTCAGATACCGCAGGAGGCCTCAATGCCTCCTGCTATTCAGTGGGGCGTAGGCGTCTCACATGAGGAAATGCAAGATGCCTTACCCAGCAGTCTTCCACCTAAAATAGGTATAAATGCTTGACTGGGCATCTCTTCAATGCCCAGGCTCCCTTAGCGCCTGTTCTTACTCTCTAAAATCAATCTTAAACCCCCCTTCAGATGTGCTTTAACACCTTGATGTATCAGTTAGGTTCCATAAGAATTATTCAGAAACTTTTTTATGCATACAGTTAGATTCCCTTCTCCACTGTAAAACTCTCCAGGTGTTTCTGACCCTGTCTCTGTAAAACTTGTAAAAAGCATTTCTAAAAACTGTACTTTCCTCAAGGTTACTTTCTTTGACTTTTCCCCCATCTTTTTATGCTCTGTTTGATTTTTATGGTCCTGGAAGATTTTGGGGATTTCTTTTTCATATTTTTGAAACTTAAATTGACTGATTTGCTTTAAATTGGTGATGAGCTAATATTTCTGTTAATGTTTATGCTCTTATGTTTTGATTATGCAACCATGTGTTTCTTGAAGCCTCTCTCTGATCCTTTTTACTGCCACTTCTACTACACTGCAAAAAAATGTCTTCCTCCATATTTTTGTAAAGCAAAATAACATGAGATAGCCTTATTTACATAAAGAAAATGCATCAAAATTAAGTGAGCTTAAGCTAAAAACAGACATTGGGGTAAGAAAAATAGATTTGTTTTTTCCTTTGAATTAAGTTTAGAAGAATTTTTATTCTCTTGTTTAAAGCTTAAACTCACTTAATTTAGATACTTTTATCACACCTAATATCTGATGTCATTTCACTTCTCAAGATATCAAGTCTTTTGATAAATTTATCAAAATAATGTCAGTTTAGGCCATTGTGGCAAGAAAAATAAATACATTTGTTTTTCCATTGAATAAAGTTTGTTTTTCTGACACCACTGGCAGATTTTTTTTTCTTGTTTTAAGATTAAACTCACTTCATTTTGATACATTTTAAGTGAGTTTAAGCTTTTAATCAACAATTCAATTTAATTAACTTAATTTTAATTAACTTTTTTTGATTGAAATTTTGATAAATTTTTCAGAAAACAAGACTTAATATCATATATAGTTTGCCTTCCAAAGTAAGTGTTTGTTGATTAAAGTAAATTGAAGTAAATGTTTCTTGATTAAAGAATGTTTAGATATTTGTACCAGAAAACAAGACAACAGTCCTGAGGGAGCAATTCACTTTTTGCGGTGTAAAAAGCCTCATTATCTTATTTTTATTGTAGTAGGCAGGGACCTGTTGTCTGAGGCTCTAGACTCTGCGGGGGTGAAAGAAGAGGAGGGAGAGAGAGGTGACCTGGCCTTCCTGCAGGATCTGCTGAGTCCTGGGGCTGCGGGTGGCGCTAGTGAGTTCAGTAAGGCATGGCAGGATGCTTTCGGCTGTTTTGAGGCCCCTCTTGCTCCTGTTGCTGCTGCTTCACCACAAGCAGGAACGGCAAACACACCCACTGGCTTCCTGCCATCACAACTCCTGGACCATAGCCTCAGTACCACAGGTTTGCCCTCTACTGGCTGGAGGAATGAACAGCACAGTTTCGTTGTGCTACTATTCAGTGCAGTCAATGCAATGTTCATATTCATTTTCTTTCTGTTGTTCATATTTATTCAGGATGGGCGACTCCACCTATGTTTCAAGCCCCGCCCCTCCAGCCACCTTCCAGTGGAGGACAGCCTACCCAGAATAGTCCAAACTCTTCTACCAGTAGTGGTGGGAGTTTTATATGACATGTCAAAAATTACAGATGGATATGGACAATCTCAGATGCTCTTTTTCTACTGTTTCTGTTGTGATTCGTCTCTCTGTGTCTTTTTAGCACCTAAAGGAAGGTCCAGGGACATGTCTGCCTGGTTTAACCTCTTTGCAGATCTGGACCCTCTGTCTAACCCAGATGCTATTGGGCGCAGTGATCAGGAGTTCCTCAATGCCTGAGGTGTGTTTTTGTGAGTTTGTATATATTTATCATTGACAAATAATTCCCAGGTTTATAGAAATGTACCGTTTATTTTGGTTTCAGTGTTGATACTGTTAAGTAAAACTATTAAATGTGACCCGTGCTGGCAAAATGAGTCGGAATGCGCACGGGCTAATTTTGAGCTACAGGCAAAAACAGTGAAAATTTTCGATTTTGAGGTTTTTACAAAAATTAGTTAATTAAGCCCTCGTATAGCAATCCCAATGCTCCAAATAATAATTTTAGATGTTTAATTACCTTTATTTGTACGTTTTCTGAGAGGGGTACCTTTTCTCCGCTCGCTTCTCGACTGTCATCCGAAGGCGCTTCCGACTGCGCGATCCCAATAAATATACACAGAATTACAGTATTTAAGTATTCACACAAACATAATCTGTTATGTCTTAAGTGAACGTTTGGGGAACTGTTGGGGAAAAACATCTGATGTGTAACATTATATTAGATCCGTGCATTACAGTAGGTATTAATATATTGGACGTCTGTCTCATTAATGATACTCTAACAATAAAAGAAAAGAGCGAATCACTCGCTGCTCTTGATTGAACTGCTTTTGTAGTTTTAATAATCAATTTATTTGTAATGAACACACTAAAGGGATTTTTACATTTGATTATTTGTTTTTCTTGAATGCTTCTGTTTAGATGTAAAATGAAAAAGGTAATTCACTATTTGTTTTTTTTCTTATATTTTTTTTGCATCTATTCTTATTTATAATAACAGATAAAATAAAAATATAGCTACATTGTACGGAGCCCCGCACATGGCATGCAGGAAAAAAATAGTAGGCTAAATCATGTGCACGATTTACTATTTCGTTCCCTCGATTTATAAATTGTGCTCACAATTTACTAATTCGTTCCCTCAATTTGCTAAGTCGTGCACACGATTTATAAATCGAGAGAACGAATTAGTAAATGTGCACGATTTAGCAAATTTAGGGAACGAAATAGTAATCGTGTGCACGTTTTAGTACATCGATAGAACGAATTAGTAAATTGTGCGCACGATTTAGCAAATCGAGGGAACGAAATAATAATCGTGTGCAGGTTTTAGTACATCAAGGGAACGAATTAGTAAATCGTGTGCACGATTTATTTATTTTTTCTTGCATGACGTGTGCGGGGCTCCGTAATATTGTGGAGGAAAATCCCAACATACTCATGAGGAACTTCAGGGACTGTTGCATTTTGGTTGCAAGTACAAGATTTTGATTTGATAGAAGTTTTTCCGATCATTTTTGTTAAAATATTTTTATTTATTTTGCCAACTACTTTTTCAGTGCTGCTTTTTTCTTCATTATGAGGACAGTTGTAGTACTCTAACACCGTGACAGCGCCGCAGCAGCTAAAGTCTGTCTACACTGGACGCGACAAAGCGACCGTTAAAAATCATTTGAAATTTGTGTCAATACGTCATAAATAAAACGCAGCAGCAGTTTTCTGTCTGGGATTTGTCGTGTCGATTCAGTGTAGACAGCATCACTGATTATAATGAGTTCTATTGTATTTTGTCGCGCCGCGCAAGCTCGCGTCCTGTGTAGACACGGTGTAACATTTTTTATTTAGCCTGCATGCTCTTCAAAAAATGATAAAGGAATTTGAGTTCAAAAATGAAAAATATGCTCATCATAGAAGCACGTTGTATGTGTGAATTGCAGTTTTAATGTATTTTGAATATTAGATTCATTCATGTGTCTACTCATACAATGCTCCATGTTTCAGTTGTAAATATGGCTTTACTTATCATGAGTAATCTTGTGTTGCAAAAATGAGATTGTGCATGTCACAATGCAGCCTTTTACCTCTCTCAGTGAAGGATGGTATGGAGCTGATCGCTTCCCAAATATTCTTTGCCGGAAAGGAGTGCATATCCCAAGCCTTTATTCGGAGCTGGAACACTACCTCTCCTGAAACCGTTCAACCTGAGCCAAGGAAGCATCCAGAAATCTCTATCCATATCCAACACTGAAAGGTTTCTGAGATATGGGAATGTCTCTCTTTTCTCCATTCTTTCATTGTGTGCGTGAATTTACTGTATGTTCATTAGGTCAGGACACCGAAGGGTAAAATGTTGAAGACTTCATCTCTATATCACTATAGTGTTGTTACCTGAGAGTAAAGTATCAGTTACTTTCTGAAGTGCACATGTTTAAAGGGACTTGAAGGGGAGAATTTGCCCGTCTTGTATGTGGGGGGGCTTAGGACTTAGGACCAAAAAAAAGAATAAACCTGCGTAAGTGTGTGTATATCAGTATGCTTTGTACAACAGGGGAGTTTTAAAGTCCAGAAACAGGGTTACAGATTTATAACACCTATTATAGATTATAGACTGTATTTTTAATCAAGATTGATACCCAAAATGTGTGAAGTTGCGTGTAAATAACAAAAAATATTTTTGGAGTCTCTTTCACTGGATTAGTTAAACCCTAAATGATCAAGTAAATGAAATTATTTATTAATATAATAAAAGTGTTACTGTAAACTACATATGCAAGTCGTGTGCTGTGCCATTAGTTTGGTTGGAATGAGGTCGTCACATTTTAATGAAACTAATCATAGGTGATGCATCTTGTTTTCAGTGACAAAAATGCTGAAACACTCTCACGCAGAGAAATAACTTCTCCCAAATGATCTTCACTGTCACACTGTGATGCAAAACACTGGAATGCGTTTGTGAACATGTTTTTGTATGTGATTTTATTTCATATGTCACCTTTAGCACAGAATTACATAAATATCCTACTTTAGAAAACGTTACATTTTATCCCAGATTATCATGTTTGGATTCATCAGGAGTGACTATGAAATTATGACCAAATGTTTTTTTTGTTGTTTTTTTTGCATTAAAGAAATGCACTAAACTGTCTCTGAGTCCAATCTCGGATTGTTCTAGAACAGTGTTTCTCAACCCTGGTCCTGGGTGCCCCCCAACCCTGCACATTTTGTGTGTCTCCCTAATCAAACACACCTGATTCAACTCATTAGAAGTAACTCCAGGACCTGAAATGGGTGTGTCAGATAAGGGAGACATACAAAATGAGCAGTGTTGGGGGGCGCCCAGGACCAGGGTTGAGAAAGCAAATGTGCTGTTCTAGAATGTATGTTGTCTGCTTTATGCATAGACATATTCATTGGTCTGAATAGCTTTGTCTAGCTGTCTAGCTGTACATTTCGCACAGGATTTCACTCCATATTCAGTGGAGCGCATCTTTTTGTCTTTGAGTGGTTTAACATTTTGAAGTGTCACTTTATGTATTAGAGAAATGTTGTGTTTGGAACTACATGTTAAGATGTTATTATATGACTTGTTTTTTTTTTTTTTTTACTTTGAAAGAAAAAGAATGTACACCACACCATTCTCAGCTGCTTTCATCTGTTTATTTTATGCAACTTTGCCTTTTGTTTCAGTTAAATGATGGAAACTGGACTGAGATCTTGCATCTGAGAGCAAATAAATTTGAGTAGAATTCTGTTTCTGATTGTTATTTCTCTCATTATTGGTCAATATAATCAGTTCTCATATGGCAAAATTTTTATTTTTATTTTATCCTTTCAAGAAAACAGTTACACCCATCTTGAAGTTTATTCACAGAAAGAAAAAATCTTATCTTTTTTTTTGAAAAACAGGCACCTATCTAATTTACACACGTCTCTATTTCAATTCAGTATTAAGGCAATTACATACATTTTGTTCAGGATTGCCCATTTTCTTTCAACTTTTTTTTTCTTTTTGTAAGAAAGGAAGATTTACGGCATGATTAATGGCATATTTCACAGTATAAAGATGCTACAGTTCAAATCAGTACATTTTCAGTTCACTATTAGCTAAAGCCATGCCTCCTTTGAAATTATTTGCATCCCTTTTCTCGCTGATATTCTTTCATATCCAGTGTATTCTGATAGTCTGCTCCATTTTCCTTCACGCTATTGAAATTACAGTAATGACACCTTTCAGTTGAACTAATCTTTAAATTTAGCAACAAAACTGAAAAGTGCATCATAATCATAATACTGTCCAGTGCATTTGATCGATGTCTCCTCCTAATCCGTGTTCAGGCTGCTCGTGTACCATCAAAACCTCCTCTCACCAGCAAATCACATTAAGCACATACAGGTTACGTATATGGGGAAGGGCTCTATACATTTAAGGGTGCCAGACTGGATGTAGGGGTCAGACGATGATAGAAAAAAGACTGTAAGCAAATGGGGTCCTACAGACAGGTGGGAGTCGGGCACATTTGTTAGTCCTCCTCAAATCTGCTACAACATTTCTGGTTACTCCAGCACTATTCAAACTGCATTTAAACTATAAGCTAGCAAAACTGACCTAAAACCTCAATTTCTCTAGTAAATCAAATCACTTACATGTACACTACAGGTCAAAAGTTTGGAACGGTTAAGATTTTGAATGCTTTTGAAAGCAGTGTCTTATGCTCACTGTTGCATTATGTGATTAAAAATACAGTAAAAACAGCAGTCTTGTGAAATAACATTACAATTTTTAATGTGTTTAATAAAAAAAGCAAAAAATCCTGTGATAGCAAAGCTAAATTTTCAGTGGCCATTACTGCAGTCTTCAGTGTCATGTCATTGTATAGAAATCATTCTAATCAAAGACTATAGAAAACTTAAAGGGACTTTGTTCTAATATGCTGATTTGGTGATTATTTTTTTATCAGTTATTACTGGTACTCAATTATTATTAATAGTTTTTAATGTTATCAAAGTTGGTAACAATTTTTGCTTAATATTTTTGTGGAAATCATGATAAATTGTTTTCAGGATTCTTCAATTAATTAAATGTTTTTTTTTCTTCGTTTGTACCATTATACATTTCTTTAGTCACTTTTGATACATTTAATGCATCCTTGCTAAATAAAAGTATTATTATTACTTTAAAATCTTACTCAACCTACATTTTTTAATGGTCATGTATAACGATTTCCATTTTCCACAAAAATATTAAGCAGCAAAAACAGTTTTCAACATCAATAGTAATCAAAAATGTTTCCTGAGCATCAAATCAGTATTATTTCTGAAAAATTCAGCTTTGCTATCACAGGAATAAATTACATTTTAAAATAGATTAAAACAGAAAACATTTCTTTTAAACTGTAATAATATTTCACAATTTTGCTGTTTTTACTGTATTTTTTATCAATTGGTGAGCATAAGAGACTTCTTTCAAAAACATTTAAAAAAATCTGAATTATTCCAAACTTTTGTGTAGGTTAAAGGATGCAGCTATACATAAGAAAATTCAAAGGCTTTATGGTAAAATGCAATAAAAAAATTCAGCTTTGCTATCACAGGAATAAATTACATTTTAAAATAGATTAAAACAGAAAACATTTCTTTTAAACTGTAATAATATTTCACAATTTTGCTGTTTTTACTGTATTTTTTATCAATTGGTGAGCATAAGAGACTTCTTTCAAAAACATTTAAAAAATCTGAATTATTCCAAACTTTTGTGTAGGTTAAAGGATGCAGCTAGACATAAGAAAATTCAAAGGCTTTATGGTAAAATGCAATAAATCGTTGAGTAAAAAGTAAAAAGCAGTGCAATACTAAAAATGTTTCCTTTAAAAAAAAACCTCCTTTCAATCCTCCTTTTACAAGTAATACCATTACCCTTAGATAATCAAAAAAAAAAAAAACCTCATATTCAAGTTTCAGACAGATATCGCTTGGAGCTGTTCAGAACCGGTTCTAAAATCCTAACAAAGCTCTGACTCTATCAGATGATACAGGAGTGTGGGAAAAATGGCATCTCTGTTCATCAGCTGAGGTTCTTCTGTTCAGTTTTAACCCTCTGGCTCCTCAAGATGTCGTGGGAGACATGGTGACTGACGTCCACGGGACAGGACAGGACCCATGGAGGGGGACAGGCTCCTTACCGCAACCCCACCCAGAGGCACCAAGGAGGGGGAGATGCTGCGGTATCCCACCCCGCTACGGAAGTTCAGCTCCTGGGTGGGCAGCAGAGGCTTCAAGATGCTCACCAGGCAGAAAGCAGAGCCGCTCTTGGGAATGAAGTTCACCTTGTTTCTGTCTGGGCAGAGATATGGAGGAATCTCCTGGAGAGGCCTTGGCCTGGAACAAAAGATGGAAAGACCAGGTCATGGCACTTTCGTGAGAATGTATCTTTCATGCTGATAAGAATATGAATGTGACACATTTCATTTTTATGTGAGGAAACCTTTATTACAAAATAACCAAGTCTTGACATTTTCTACGCATGGAGTACAAATGGGTGTACCATTACTTTTTTCAGTCCAAGGTCTCATCTCAGCGGTTCTTTTATTCAATCTTTAAACGTCTGTTGTACACAGATTGCAATATTGATTATGTTTGTCAAGCTCAACCATTCAGCTTTGTTGCAGCGTTCAGCCACATAAGAAAAAAAAAAACATGCTTTGATGAATCAGAATTATGACATACTCATAAATATGAAAAAAAAATTTTTTTTAATTGAGATAAAAACTTAATTATGACATAATAAATGCTATAAAAAGTCATAATTATGAGATAAAAAGAAAATTATGACAAAATTTACATTGAAATAAGTCAATTATGACAAAAATGTAAATTTTTTGTCATAATTTTGACTTTTTTGTCACAACTATGACTAATCTCATAATTATGACAATGACTAAGACTTCTCATCATTTTGACTTTTTTCACAATTATGATTTTCTCTAATAATTATGTATTATTATGTCATAATTTTAACTTTCATCTCATATTTATGATTTAGTATGTTATAATTTTGACTTTTAATGTCATAAATTATGATTTACCAAAGCAAGGTGAAACTTGGCTTCCATTTCGAGAAACATGATCAAACAAATATTTGCTTTTAATTTATGGGAAATTTTATTAGTGACTACAAACATTTGATTCCATCCAAACTAGCTCCTCCATAATTACTGTAATTATAGCTGAATCTACAACCCCGTTACCTCATTTTCTTAAATATAATTGATTTCTAAATTGATTTTAATTTATTTAATATCTTCTGTTTATTTATTTTTGCATTTTTTGAACATAACAAAATCGCTCATTTTTTAACTGTATTCAAAACAAATTTTGGTAATAGGGTTGAAAAATACTAACATCATTTGAAATAAATACAAAATAAAACAGATGAGTTGGACAAATGACATTTTCTAAAAGTACAGCACCACCTTCAACTGAATCTGTGTTGAAAATGAAGAAACACTGATTTAATTTTAGAGTTTCAAACCCTATTTTATACTTTATTCATGGGTAAAAGACCTTACTCCAACGAACAGGCAAAATGTCTACAAAGCGCTTACTTACTGGATTTCTTCAAAAGCTTTAACTCTCTCACAGCCCTCCGGAGGCTCACGTTTGAACATATAGCTGTTGTTGGGCTTTGGAGAGGAAGCATATTTGGGCAGAGGGGACCAAGGTCCCAGGTCTAAGACAGAAAAAGGAATATTTATGATTCAAATAGTTCGATTTTAGGTTATTGTGTGATGATGATGATGATGATGATGATGGTGATGCGTGTGCTTCTGACCTCTTTCTTTGCTCTCGTTTAGCGTGTCATCGAGCGGGCTGTTTCCCACTGTGTCGTTGAGGATGCTGAGGTACGAGGGTGAGACAGAGTCAGCCCGGCTGCTGCTGTTGCTACGGTTACTGCCGAGCCCGCCGTTGGAGGGCGTCTGTGTGTCAATACTGCGTGTGCTGCTGCTGCGCTGGGGGAGGGGAGGGGGCGCACGGTGCCCATCAGGAACGTCCTGAGGCTAAAACACATATGCACATTTGCTTAATTAGGATGTGTAGGACAAAAGCAATTCTTTTCACTGGATTCCACTAAACATCACATTAGTATTGATTGTGCACTGATCCCTATCCACCTTTTTCCTAATGAGGATGCTGCTTTTTAAATTATGGGAGGCACTTCTGGTTTGGAGAAGTACTGTTCAAAATCATTTCAAATCATAAGGTTGTGCTACAAACCATCTATATCCATCAGTCTGACTAAATGAGATGTACATTTTCCTTCATGTTCTATTTTCACACATCAGGAGAATAACATGATGCTTATTTTTAATCTGACAGGGTATAAGCTCTTTTTTCTCCTGATTATTATTTCCTTTGTATTCCACTGTAACTATACGAGGAAAAAAAACCCCAATAAAAAACAACAACAACATAATACTGTCCCCCTACATGATATATCCCATGAATAATTCACTGGAATGCACCAAAAAATTTCTTGTTTTTCTCCCCAAATCCTTACGTTTCTTTCCAATTTTTTTCTCTCTCACATGGATGCTTTAAAATGTAATTGTATCCCCATTAAAAGTGTTTACTGGATTGTTTGTAAAGCAAGTAAATATAATAATTATTAATTATCAATTTGAAATATTATCACTCAATATTCCAGTTAATGAACATTTTTGATTAAGGCAATTTATGCTACATAATACAGACATACAGTATATTACTACAGTGCTATTTAACAAATCTGTAATATTGCTGCGGAAATAATCAAGCTTTTGGGGTTATTCATGGTCTGTTCGGTTGTAGTAATTTGATAATAATTTTACATTTTTTTACATTTTTAAATTTCCTTTTAACGATCGATGGTTGAAGGGTGAGTAGAATAATGTCACCTTGATATGAATAAATAAATAAAAGAATCAACTAAACAATTACACTTGCAACAATTACATTCAGAGAAAGTACATTCTTTGTGCCCAAAATGAGCCTAAAATGTGAATATTTTAAAGATAGGAAAGATCTGTTTCCAAAAGCACAAACATAAAATAACATTTGAAAAGTTAAAAAGTAGTAATTACTGTATACATACACAATACAATTACAAAATGTTAAAACTATAGTTTTATTTATCATATGTTCTCATGTCTATTTTGTTTTCATTTTTATAATGTGTTTTTGTAAAGTCATAATTTGTGTTATAATACTGTTTTGATCTGTTTGCTATTTGCAGTTGTTATATTTACTATTTTTCATAGTGTGAACTATATTAGAACCAGTTTGACCCACAAGAATCCTAATTATTAATTATAATAATAGTATATGGAACCCACGCACAATTAAAAAAAAAAAACTTTTAAAAAACCATACAAAAATGTATTGTCCCCATTTTTAAATTCATAGATATTCATATTAATATACTTTGACCACTTAACTAGGAAAAGTCCCTGGTTTCCATTTCAGAAATCTTACTCTATAGTTGTTGAAAAAATAGTTGTTGAGATGCACTCACTACTATGATCTCATCTCGTTCCACAGTGTCCCGTATGATGATGCGTTCAATCTCCTGGTTGAGCCCCTCTATGCTGTTCCGAAATCTGGGAGGTGTGGACTTAGAGATGGGGATGGGAATCAGGATGGTTTTGGGCATCTGAGACTGAGAGTGAAAAAGAAGAAAAGGTACAACACTTCTTTAGAAATGTGTGTACGGGTATGTGTGTCGAGTACACAAACATTGCCCCTGCAGGGGAAACCAGCCTTCTGTGTAATCCTGTTAGAACGACGCCCACACATTCACAATCTCTACAGTCTCTCCACTGCCAAAAATCAAACATTCTGCCAGGCTAAGCTCCATCATTATACACAAGCCACTGACTACAGAGAGCATTACCATTGAGAGCCCATTACTGCTGAGCTTGAGGGTACTTATTTTGAGTATGGTGTAATGTAAGAGCTCTTTCTCAATCTTTTCTTCATGCTCTCATGATCTTCTCCATTATGGTTTTGGATAGCCAGACTTTTGCCTTTTTTCCTTTCTCTGTTTGTCGCATTACTCAAAAACGAGTCCTCTTGGTTTTTGAGATGTATTGACAAAATCATTAAAGGGATACTCCACCCCAAAATGAAAATTTTGTCATTAATCACTTACCCCCATGTTGTTCCAAACCCGTAAAAGCTTTGTTCGTCTTCGGAACACAATTTAAAGATATTTTGGATGAAAACTGGGAGGCTTGTGACTGTCCGATTGACTGCCAAGTAAATTACACTGTCAAAGTCCAGAAAAGTATGAAAGACATCGTCAAAATTGTCCATCTGCCATCAGTGATTCAATCTGAATTTCATGAAGCGACGAGAATACTTTTTGTGTGCAAAGAAAACAAA
>NW_015645076.1:2068635-2076522 GCF_001515625.1 Sinocyclocheilus rhinocerous | reverse complement strand
TTGACAGTGTAATTTACTTGGCAGTCAATCGGACAGTCACAAGCCTCCCGGTTTTCATCCAAAATATCTTAAATTGTGTTCCGAAGACGAACGAAGCTTTTACGGGTTTGGAACGACATGGGGGTAAGTGATTAATGACAAAATTTTCATTTTGGGGTGGAGTATCCCTTTAAAGATGTTTAAAAGGGATATTCTAGGTTTAGTACAAGTTAAGCTTAATCTATGGAAATTGTGGCATAATGTTGATTACAACAAAAACTAATTTCCATTTCTTCCTTTTCTTTAAAAAAATAAATAAAAAAATCTGGATTACGGTGAAGCACATATGATGGAAGTGAATAGAGCTAGGCCGTGTTTCTCAAAAGCATTTAAGCATCGTTTTAAGTTGATAATAGAGACCATTGGTGGCAATGGGTCTATGATCTACTTTGGCTTACGATGTTTTTGGGAAACACAGCCCTAAAATACTTGTTGTTTTAGTAGTATAGCCAAAAGATATGCATGTTAAGGGCCCCTTCATGAAGAATGTGTTTTTCCATTCTACTGCGCTACTTTTCCATTGTTTTTCTACGTAAGCATGAAGATGGACGTGATTGACCATTGCGTTTGCATCTTGTGTCTTTTGCAGCGTCTCACGCATGAAACGGTGCTCTAAAAACAGCGCTCAAGTTTTAAAAAAGTTTGAGTTTTTCAAAGCATAAACATGTTCTGTGTAAATGGCCGCTTACATGATTTTAGTGTGGAAAAAACTGCTCACTAACCTTTTCTATGTTAAGTTTTATTTCATTTTACCTTGTCTCAATGAAAATATAATGCCTAAAAAATCTTAACCCTAAAAGGACTGTTAAAAATATTTTTACAGCTAAAATAATACACAAGTAAAATAATTAATGCGCAGACACATTATTGAAATTTCACTGGCAAAAAGGACCAATGTCCACTTTCAATAGTGTAATAATGCACAAAACACTGCTTACACCGAAGTCACCTCAAACCAAGCAGCGATCTGTTGGTCAATGCAGCAAATTTGTTGAAAAAGTTGAACCTGATGCAAAATCTGTGTGAGGAAATGTTTCAACGTTATGTGAAATTCTTGATCGTGCAGATTCCTATTTCGCCTGTTAAATTTGTTGAGCAACTGTTAATATGCACCTTAATTGCAAGTGCTTTTTTAAAAATAAAATTAGAAGCTTCATATTTCTTCTTTTAAATCCTCCAAAAATTGCCTCCATTCACTTCCATTGTAAATACCTCACCATAACCTCGACTCTCAAGTCAAAATTATTTTTGTGGTAATCAGCATTACAACACAAATGCTGATGATTGAGCTTAACTTGTACTAGATCTGGAAATATTCCTATAATACAATGCCTTCTACTCAGGGAGCTCATTTGGATGCTAGGTTGTTGTACACTGCTGAGGTGTCATGCATAATTAATTGCACAATTGTTATAAAAATGCACACGCATAGAAATACAATGTGTTAACTTCTTCATTCAAAGGCTGTGCTGGTGAAGGCAGGCTGCAAGAGGACACTTGTAATCTACTCTAAAACCAGCCACTGTCCTTTGGAACAATCCTGTCCCCCAGTTTCAAAGGGCCAGAGAAGCGTCAAAATTGGGACAGATTTGCAGGAAAGTGGGGCACTATTAAATTCTCCAGACGTTTGGCCTACTTCAATTCTGCATCATGTACTAGCCCAGGAGGCTAAGGAGGTTTTCTTAATGATGTACAAGAGCACCCTGTTATTCGCACACAAGCACAAACGGTGGCTGCAGGGATGCGATGATGCCCACCTGTGACTGGATGATGGTATGGTTGCCATTAAAGGGTGACTTGCGGTCTTTGTCCCGGCGGTGACGGCTGCTGCGTTTGCTCCGCTGGAGCTGTTGTCGCAATTTTGCGATCTAAAAGAATTCAAAACAGAGATGATGAATAGCATAGTACATTAAAAAAACAAAAAAAAGTGGAGGATGAGGAACACTGGATCAGCTTTAGATGTCTCACCTCTTTAAGCTGGTCAGTGCTGTCGCAGGAAGCCGATCGCTTATGAGAACCTCTCCTCCGCTCATCTACCCAGGCCCTAGGGGTCTGACAAGGAGAAAAGTGAGAGAATAAGGGAAAACAGAGATTGGACCAAACAATTCAAGCATCGACTGATTCATTCATAAATCGGCTCAAGGATGGGGAAGATTATTTGTTTTCTTTCTTTCTTTCTTTCTTTTCGCAGCATAATCACAGTAACTTTGTTTGCATTTTTGCATGTTTTTCATACTAAGGAAAATTATGGAACAAACTTTTTTCACCCTATAACACATGAACAAGCAGAAAACTATCCCAGGGTGCTTGTGCAACAACAACAAAAAAACATTATGTATGTATGCGTGTGCAAATTAACATATATGCTGATTTTCTATTATATATATTGTATACTGTTAAATATTTATTTATAATTTAAAATAATATATATAATATCATATATAAATAATATACCTATTATAAATAATATAAATAATATGTAAAACATGTGTTTCTTGCCTGTAATATTATAAATATTTTAATATATTATATTAAAATTATATTTATATATGTAAATTATACTATATAAATTACATATTTTACTGATGATTGTAAACTGGCTGTCCTCGTCATTTTAAAACTGGAAATTTGTAAATTACAGGTCTACTCTTTCTCTCTTTGTGGTGTCATTTTGTTCATTTATTGTACATATGTGTTATGTACGCATAGCATAAACAGCATAAATGTCTCACCTGAGTGGCCTTGTCCCTCATTTAGAGGGTGTGGTGGGCGGAGCTCCCGTGCCGCTGCCAGGTCCTTGATAGGCCAGAACTTACAGGTGAGTTGAAGGGAGGAGGATCCCTCAGTGTTTCAGCTGAAGGAAGGGCTTTCAGAATGAGGAGTGACTAAAGTAAAAAGAGAGGAAAAAGTAGGATATTTTTATATAGACCCATAGATATTTGATATATATTATCAATCAAAATTTGAAGGTTAAATTGTAATTTTTTACATTTTATTTTGATTCTTCCACAGCAAAAACTGCTGACCAGCTGGTCCAGCATTTACCCTCCTCTCCTGTAGTAAAACAATCATTATCTCTTGGCCTCTATTCATAATCTCTTAATCCATCATGTGTGGCTCGTGTGGTTTCGTTTTAACCTCTGTCCCCATTTTTTTCCTACATTCTACGCAATCTCTTTATTCTTTACTACACACATCTTTTTCTCTCTTTCTTTGTCTGTGCCTTCCATGTATAAACAAAAAAACACAAGATTACTGAGGTCACTTTGTGAAATTCAGTCCATCTGTGCACTGGTTTGACATTCTGTAAAATGGATTTTTATGCATTCATGGAAAAAAAACAAAACAGCCTGCAGTCAACTGAAGGCTGAGCGATTGTAATGGTTGTTGTTTAAAATGTAATGTTGTTTACCCACATAGCGCCCCCTAAAGCCTGTTTTCAGCCATCGTGTTTGCCATGGCAACCAATTAAGATAAGGTGTAATGTTAATGCAATGCAGACCACGCTGCAAGACCAAACCGATTACATGTACTAATAAAATAAAATCTTAAGTGAAATGATTCGTCATTAAAATAAATATCCAAAACATTATATACATATCATATGAAACAACGTAAACTCTGCTGAATCACTGAAACAAATAATTTTATGAAGAGATGTCAAAAGTCTAATTATTAAAGCTCTAATATGATTGCTTTTGCCGATGGACTAAATGATTGCAACAGACGCAGAGTCGCGTTAGTGTAAAATCTGCAGCACCGCACCCCGCGCTCAGGAATAACGAAAACAAGCCGATGAACCGCATGCATCTCGGTCTGTGCCAATGCTATATAGATTACACTGGTCACATTATTCATAATCCATAACTGTTTCAGGGATTAAATTATTCTGCGTGCAAAAACAGTACCCACAATAGAACAATAATATGCAATGCATTGATAAATATTAGCGCATGGTGTTTCATACGGGTACTCACCTTTGACTGATGAGAGAATAACTGCACACGGCGCGTTCATGGTCCTTTGCGATAAAAGGAAAAACACAACGGTGTGATATGGATCCAGCGTTTAGAAGGTCGTTGAAAAACAGGTTGGTTGTTGGTGGAGCGCGGCCGGTGTTGCTGGGTCAGAGAAACAGAATGAGGATGCGCAGTGCCGTTGCTATGGGCGTTGCTGTGCTGCCGGTGGTCGATGGGCTGTCGCTGTGTAAAGGTGATACCAGAGCTGTAATATCAAAGCGAGTGAATTTATGAGCAGGTCCTCATCGCCTGAAGGGTAAAAGACTCAAAAATCGGTGTTTTTCGCGGTTGCAGACATGCTTTTTGGGGAGGGGCGGTAAGGGTTCCCCTCACAGGACAGCTGGCGTTGAGGTGCGCGCTCCCTCAGTCTCAGTGGTTCCGTGCTCGCGCACACCAGACTACGTTACTGTTGCTGAGGCGCGTGGGGCTGTTTTCCCCTCGTGCTGCTGATGTGCTGGTCCACGACCAGAGATGGGCTCTATCACGCTATAAAAATATCAAAAGACACAGGTAAAATATACAATGTATAATAGCCTACTTATGTATTTTTGGTATAATTAAATAGCTTTTAAACTGATACCCATCAGTGTTACACATCTACTAGAAAATAGTAGCATACGATTATTCTTTGTGAAAATGTGAAATTATGCACACATGCGCTACATACATAATATTAAAAAATAATAAATATATAATAAAATAAAACAATTTAAATAAAGTATAACTTAAAATAAGGTATAATTTTTTATTTACAAAAATATTTATATAAATATTTTTTATAGGCTAATATAAAGATTTTTACTAAATTATATTTAAATTAGAATTTAGATATTTGTAAAATATACTGTATTATATTATTTGTAAATTGGCTGTCCAGCTAAACTTTATTGTTTATTTTTGTATTTACAGCTCTGCTCTAAGGGCAGTGTTTATTTATCAGCCTTGATTTTTGTCTTTAGTGTCTTCATATGGTGTCATTCTACCAGTCTGTCGCATGAGGGCGCTTCGCGTCTTTTCTCCTATAAATCGGCCCCCACATCGAACAATCGAATCACAGAGACAATCCGAAGACGAGGCGTTTCCAGTCGCTGTCTGGTCTGCTGTGCCTTTCTGGCCGTCTTCTGTTGCCGTTCCCCTTGTTTGGAGTACGGACGAAAATCGTAAAAGGTTCAGTTTCCCGGATCATGGAAACAGCGAAAATTCCTGAAACGAAGATCAAAAGATAACGAACGCGAGGAGTATGACGACAAATGGACATTTTAATAGTCGGGAGTCACGAAACGGATGTTACCCTGTACCAGAAACTGTGTTGCCATCGAGGACACTTGCGGTCTCGGGATGTCCCATATAACTGCGCTAAACTCTGAGTAGGCAAATGTATGGGGCGCGTGATTTGGAACAAAGGGGAAAACAAAGTTTGATGTGATTTGTTCATTTGGTTTGTTACAACAGACACTGGCACTCAGTAGACAGATATCACAGTCATCATTTGGTTACAGTTGATGCTTCCTGCTGGAGGAAATAAAAGCAGTGAAGGTTAATGCAAGACCTTTAAGATAGTTTTATACTATTTCATTGCCATTCTCAAATGAACAACTTGCTTTTGCATGCAAAACAACATGCTGTTTTGAAAAAAAAAGTGTGATGCTGGACTCTCCAAAGCACAAATATTCTTGCCTGACTGCAGTCTGAAGCCTAGAGAGCTATACAAGTAACTGAGAATAAATCAGAATATATTGTCTTTGAAGAGGAGGAGAAAAGAAAAACATGGCAGTTGAAGGCCGAATAACAATTCTTGATGTTGGACTGATTGCCATGGTGGTTCTTCTGGGTCCTGTGACTGGTAAGTAGGCTAATTGTTAACAGATAAGTAGCAATAGAAAGAATGGCAGTAAATATAGAATTACTGTAAAATTGTTGCTCCACACCCTAGTTTCCAAATCTCTCAATGTCTTCTCAAAGTGAAGGCGTAATTAATTGTACACTGAATGTGTGTTTGCGTCCTGCCAGTTTTGTGGTGAATTTACTGCCACCCACATCCATCAGGAGCTCTACATTTCCTGAGTGTGTGTGTGTGTGTTTGTATTTGTGGATAAGTAACAAAGCGAGTAGGTGTGTGTGAGTCAAGAGATCCGCACTGTTTGTGTCATAGTGTGTGTGGATGTGTATATATAAACAATTGTGCCTTTATCTGTGTTTATATGTCCATTTAAATATATATCTCTCTTTTATGTGTATGCGTGTGTGTGCGCTCTCTGGCACAGGACACTTGCGGTCTCGGGATGTCCCATATAACTGCGCTAAACTCTGAGTAGGCAAATGTATGGGGCGCGTGATTTGGAACAAAGGGGAAAACAAAGTTTGATGTGATTTGTTCATTTGGTTTGTTACAACAGACACTGGCACTCAGTAGACAGATATCACAGTCATCATTTGGTTACAGTTGATGCTTCCTGCTGGAGGAAATAAAAGCAGTGAAGGTTAATGCAAGACCTTTAAGATAGTTTTATACTATTTCATTGCCATTCTCAAATGAACAACTTGCTTTTGCATGCAAAACAACATGCTGTTTTGAAAAAAAAAGTGTGATGCTGGACTCTCCAAAGCACAAATATTCTTGCCTGACTGCAGTCTGAAGCCTAGAGAGCTATACAAGTAACTGAGAATAAATCAGAATATATTGTCTTTGAAGAGGAGGAGAAAAGAAAAACATGGCAGTTGAAGGCCGAATAACAATTCTTGATGTTGGACTGATTGCCATGGTGGTTCTTCTGGGTCCTGTGACTGGTAAGTAGGCTAATTGTTAACAGATAAGTAGCAATAGAAAGAATGGCAGTAAATATAGAATTACTGTAAAATTGTTGCTCCACACCCTAGTTTCCAAATCTCTCAATGTCTTCTCAAAGTGAAGGCGTAATTAATTGTACACTGAATGTGTGTTTGCGTCCTGCCAGTTTTGTGGTGAATTTACTGCCACCCACATCCATCAGGAGCTCTACATTTCCTGAGTGTGTGTGTGTGTGTGTGTTTGTATTTGTGGATAAGTAACAAAGCGAGTAGGTGTGTGTGAGTCAAGAGATCCGCACTGTTTGTGTCATAGTGTGTGTGGATGTGTATATATAAACAATTGTGCCTTTATCTGTGTTTATATGTCCATTTAAATATATATCTCTCTTTTATGTGTATGCGTGTGTGTGCGCGCTCTCTCTGGCACCAGCCCCTGAGCTGCAGTAGAGCTACTGAGCATCACACAGATAAGATAAGAGCTGACCCTGCTCATGGTTCATGTGGGGAGAATAAAGGCTAAACACTGATTAGCTGTTAAGACAAGCATGAAACTTAATTTCTCATCTTGCGGTTTGATGCTTAAATAGGCACATTATGGCTTGCAGATTGGCCTTCTCCACAGCTAACCCTGCAGTCTGACCATCCGGGCTGAAACCAGAGCCAAATATCTGCTCGGACAGATATCTGAGGACCGTACACCACTCAAGAATGCTAAAAGCTTGCCTATGTCCACTTCAGATTCAAGCCAGCCTCAGATTTGTAGTTACTATGGTGCTATAAAAGTAGTGTTGTGATTGTGTTGTAGAGCAGTGCCAAACTCAGTTAGTCAGAGTGTTTTTACAACCAGTATGTAGAACAATACAATGACACAATGATGGCAAAATGATTATTAGACTTCAACAATAAAAGCATTATGAATAGAGTTGTTATCATTAACTAATACTATTAAAAATTGTTTTCGGAATTGAAATAATTATGAAATGTAAAATATATGTAAATACTAGATGAAAACCGGTAACTTAAAAATTCGAAATGTTGCCTT
>NW_015645076.1:2043284-2068364 GCF_001515625.1 Sinocyclocheilus rhinocerous | reverse complement strand
AAATAAAAAAAAAAAATATATATATATATATATATATATAAAAACTAATAAAAATGATGAAGGCACATAACAAAATCACTAAAACAACCTAAAATTAAAATGAAAACTTAACATATAAAAAACTAATTCAAAATTATAAATACTCTTAGTAATATATAATACCAAAATAACAGTTATGAATATTTGAATAGCAATAATATTTTCACTTTTAATGTTATTTAACTATAATGTAAATATTATGCAAACAGCATGTTGAAATAATAAATTAATTTACCTATGAAAACCATTGGTTCCTGTTGTGTAGTATTGGTGATACTGGGTGCTATTCTGTAGAGAAGCCATTTATCAGTAGTCCCAAAATTAAAGAATCGATTAAATGGTAAAGTGGAAAAACTACTGATCAAATGTATTATTCATCTGTCTCTATTTTAAGGGTGTTTTCACTCCTAGTTTGCACTTCAACCAGTCTGAGAATATTTCTATTGTTTCTCAACCAGAGATGCTGGGGCCTCAGATAGACTTAAAATGATTCAAATAAGCCACAACAAGCATTTAAATAAGCTGAAACAACAAAAGATTTTAATTCACCCCCTCAACAACTGCTCTTTTTTTTTTTTTTAAAGAACCAGGATTCCCACTGACTTGAAAAACTTGGATATATAGGCCTAAGGAAGCCTACTTTTAAAAGTTTAAGTTCTAAACCTGGAAAAGTCATGTAAAATTAATAAAATCTTAAAATTCCATGGGCATTTTTACTATAATTATAAATTTTTTTCTAGTTATGCCAAGCTCTAAAATATTTTATCAGGTTGAAATTGTGAGTAAAATACATATTTACTTTAAAGGGGTCATATGATGTTGCTAAAAAGAACATTATTTTGTGTATTTGGTGTAATTAAATGTTTATGAGGTTTAAAGTTCAAAAAACACATTATTTTCCACATCATGTGGGGTGTGTTAGAACGAGCCGTTTTAGGTAGGCGTGGTTGACTCTTAACTTTTATCAAGAATATCTCTTTGGATTTGAGACTTTAGTCTTTGCAACTTTACAGATCTTCTTTATGCACCAAGAGCTTGTAACACTTCAAAGAGAAAGGAAAAATTGAAATCGCATCATATGACCCCTTTAAAATCCTTATCCAGTAAATCCCGAAAAACTGAAAAAAGTCATGTGGCCTTTGAATATTGTTGTGGAAAATTAGGGCCTTGTACTAAAAGTTGAGAACAACTGCTCTAAAAGAACCCACAAACGAACTGTATACTCAGGAGTGCTTTGCATTCAGAATGCACATTTATTGTCAAAATGTGTGTGACCCCCTGAAACAAAGTTAGTGTGAAAACACCCACTGGTTTTCCACTTTGCCTCAGTTCATTCTAGCCAAGTTTCATTTTGACATGCAACATTTTTCCACCAAACCTATGTGTGTGCCAGTATGTGTATGCGTGCAATTTCCTCTTCTTTCCTCTACTTTTGTGCGTGACAGTAATTTTGTGTGCTTCCTGAAAAGTCACTGCATTCCATAGTGTGGGATTGTTTGGCTTTTTCGTGTAGTTTTGTGAATGTGTGTGTTTTTATATACCATACATTAGAACTCATAAATCCCCAGCAGGACGGTAAGTGTCATGTTGGCAGAGAAATGGTTGTGCATTTGACTTTGTGAGTTGAGAAGCACTGACAATGTCCTTTCAGTTGTGTAGTTCTGATTTGTTCTGTACTCTCTGTAGTATGTTGATAAGGGTGGTTTATCTGTGAAAATGCTTTGCTTGCATACCAAGATTTAAAGGATTTCACTCCAAAATGAATAATTTGTCTTCATTTACTCATCCACATCTCATTCCAACCTCATGTTATTTTATTTTTTCCCGTGAAATAGAGCGATCTTTGACAGAATATAAAAGTTTTGCATAGAAAAGTTGATCAGTCAAACAAATTATCAGTCTTTTTGTGTGTTAAGTGGACCCAGTAGTGAACCATGTGGGGGGAAAACAGCTCCTTTTCATTCTGTTCCTGGCCTTGAATTTGGACTCAGATCTCAAGATAAAGTGAACACGGAGAGCTTTGCTTTTTAGAATGCACAATATAGGCGAAAGAGGTTCAGTAAGCTTTAAAGTTTGTTTGGAGCATTCAAAATTCATGTGATTTTCTTTTTTCGTGAAACAGGGAAATCTTCTGCAGAATATCAGAGTTTTGGATTGGAAAGTGGATGATCAGTCAAACTGATTATTGGCCTGTCTGTATGTTATTTGTAGCTAAAAGTGAACCTAGTGGAAAAAGAATCCAATTCCTTTTTATATTCATTCTGTTCTTGGATTTGTAAGTGGACTCAGATCTCAGACTCAAAATAAAGTGAACACCGCTCGCGCTCCATAAAAGGATTTTCAATGTAGTCCATACGATTTGTGCACTGTATTCCAAGTCTTCTGAAGCCATACCATGTATGAGGAACAAAGTGATAGAAAGGGTATTAAAAATTAAATATAAAAATCAAATTAAAATTCTGTTTGATATTGCTAAGCCAATTATTTTCAAGGTATGGCTGATCATTAAAAAATGGCAGATATTCAGTTCTATACTGTTTTGTCAAAATTAAAAGCTAAAATCAACCATTTTACATGTTACGTTATGAATGAAAAATCGTTATGAATACGTTATGAAAAATCTCTCTTCCTCATTTTTTAAACTACATTAAAACTACATTTTAGCAAAAGAAAAATACAAAAAAAAATTACCTATACATAAAATTCAATGCAATTTTCAGCTGAAATGAAAACTAGAGGCAGTAAAACACCAACAAGTTTAATATTTTTATAGACTTATTTTCGTGCAGTTGCACAATAAATACTATTATGGAGGATGAGAAATGACTTAAGTATAAATAAATAGATAAACGAATAAATACATAAATAAATATCTGCATTTATTTATTGATTTAAGCATTTAATTATGTATTTATTCATTTATGTATCTCTGCATTTATTTATTGATTTATTTCAGCATTTAATTAATTATTTATTTATTTACTTATGTATTTCTACATTTATTTATTTATGTATTTCTATATTTATTTCTTCATATATTTATTTCTTCATTTATTTATTTATTTATGTATTCCTACATTTATTTATTTATTTAATTCTGCATTTACGTATTTATTCATTTATTTATTTATTTATACTTAAGTCATTTCTCGTCCTCCATATACTATGTGTATGACACATTTACCATACTGCATGATTTATAGACTAATACAGTTTACATCACATCGCTCTGTATGTATGACTTTTCTGATGTAGTAAATAAACTTGATTGGTTTGCATTCAGATACAATTCTTGTGAAACATGATATGAGTCATGATAAAAGAGCTCAAAGACTTGCAGAAGCAATCTAAAATGGCATGGTTGCTTCAGCAAATGCATTTTTATTTTATCTCACATTTGCCTTTGGCTAACTGTTAGTTAGGTTTAGTTTAGGTGGTACATTTTTTCCAACGAATGTTATCCTTTTACTGCAACTCACTGGACATTTAATTTCTGAACTGGTGTGATTTGTTCAACAACCTATTGAATGCACTTTTAGTGCCACTCACTGGACAATTTACTTTGCGAAATGTGAGAAAAGCAACATAATATCATTTTGCAGAAATGCTTCTACAGGCACATTTTTCCAATGAGCTTAGGTTTGTAATAAAAGGGAAAATTAGTATGCATAATTAAATATATATCCAATAGTGACAGATACTGATAAATTAAAAAAAAAACTTTAAAATGGATTGATAACCAGTAGGCCTATGATATATTTTGCATCTATAACTGATGTTTTGGAGGTTTATTTTAAGCTGTTCTTGTGTAATAACACAAATAAGTACTGATTATTATTAATTAACAATTAATTAGCATGCATAATTTACAGTTTTACTGTTTACTATAGTAAGTAGGCCTGTATGTACTGTAGGCCACATGTAACGTTTGACAAGGACACTGTAAAATAAAGTGTTACCCTATTGGAATGTAGCACATGAGTCGTATAAGGACTAATTTCATGGTGCCATTTTTCTGTGTTGACAACAGTTTCATTTTTGGGTGAACTATTGCTTTAGGTGCTAAAACTTTTGCTCAGTTCAAATTGCAGGAATTACGGGACGATGGTGAATGACTCTTATTCACCTCTGACTCACACTTTCTCTCTCACGCACACAAATATTTCTAATCTTGTGAGTATTTTAATGTGCTCAAATGGTTAAGCAGAGTAGCTGGGTGAAAGTACGGCTGGATGGACAGATTGGAGGAAAGGCAAGGGAGGGTTTTTTTGGCTGGAAGCATTAGATGTGAACCAGTATGTAGGTCGTGAGCACATTGCTGTGCTTTGTAGTGCTGTTAGAAGTGGAGAGTCATGAATTATCCACTTCACTGAGTTGGATTTTGTTTGCTGTTGTGCTGCTGAAGTGCTTCATAAACTGGATTGCAGGGGTATCAGGTTGCCGGAGTTATAATTTAATAATATTTTGCAGCTTTTTGATGAGAAGGCAGTAAAATGCTGGCATGGAGCTCAGCTATGGGACAGCAAAAGTTCTTGTATTTAATTTGATGTGACAATGAAAAAAATGTAAGGTGTAATATATATATTTCTCTATTTTCCTTTCTTACTCTATGCTGCAGCAAGTCCGTTTTTCCCTACTCAACCTGTCAGAAACAGTCATCTTCATGGATACACATACAGTTTACACACAATCTTTCTCCCCAGTGTGCTTGTCACTTGAATACAGAGAGGGGATGAATAGACCACATTCATTATCCCGATATATATCAACCTGTGTCAGAGCTTCCTATTGGCTGACTGCTCATTAGGTTGATGTGTCAGCCAGTGTCAGAAACCACCATTGGCTGATTCTATAGTGGAAACTGAATTTAGCTTTTAGCTTCACAGAGTAATGTGTATGTACATTATAAATGATCCTATGTACTTCTGGACATTATTTTTAAAACATCAATATTTTAGGTTATATACAGTATATATATATATATATATATATATATATATAAGGGAAAATGTTTTTAGATGCTGTAAACTGTGTAAGTTCTTTTTATTACATTTTTATTTGTAAAAACTACCTTTACAGTAATTAGAATACATTTTTATTTATGTATTTAGCCAATGCTTTTATCCAACATGTCAAATGGAGTTGTACAATACAATAATAATACGATTAGAAAAGTGCTTTAATAGAGTGCTTTGAACATTTTTCTGTGGACCAAATAATGTCACACCACAGGACACTGTTGTTACACTGCAGGACATTTCAAATACTAAGATATTTTGATATTTTTTTGTTTCCAACAGTTAGACTCCCATATGCTAGATGTCGTTCCAAACCTGTACACTCACAGAAAGAAAGGTACAAAAGCTACCACTGCGATACCCTTTCAGAGGGTACACCATTGTAAATTATTTACCCCTAAAGGGTGCATATAAGTACATTAAAGGTACATATTAGTACCTAAAGTGTACATATTGGTACTTAAATGGTACATATTTGTACCTTTTGAAAAGGTACCACCCCAGTGACAGCTTTTGTACCTTTTATTCTGAGAGAGTGTGAATTTCTTTTTACTGTGGAGCAGAAAAGAAGAATGTTGGTAACTTGGTAAACCAAACATTTTCTCATTGACTTCCACTATATTTTTGTCCATATAATGGGAACCAAAACTGTTTGGTTGCCGACATTCTTCAAAATATATTTTATAAATTGTATTTATTACCATTGAAAAGGTAAATAGATCTCAATTAGTCCATATTAGCCCAAGTCCGTATTGTTCATTTTGAAATGTATTTCACGCTTCATGATTTTAATGCAGGAGAATTCCCACATTTGATTTAAAATTGCCAAAAATTAAACACAGTTTAAACAGACAACTCAATATTTGTGGACAAAATATGACCTTTGACTTTCAAAACAGTAAAATTACAACTGCTCATTTGTATACTTACTATGTGTGAGCATGTAGTGTGGACATACATTAATAACATATCCCTGAGTGTGTGCATGTACACGTGTCTGCTGGCATAATGCAGCTGAGCTGTGACGTGTTTGTGTGTGTCTTTGCATGCATTCTCAGGGTTAGTAGAATAGAGAAGCCCCTGGGTAACTGCTCAGTTGTGTTGTTATCAGAGAACATTCACAGCCTCCTCCACAAGCAGACCATGAGCAGAGAAGAGAGCGTGAGGGGAGTGAGATATGCCTCTATGGACATCTTAGCTAAGGATGACCTTGGATGTAATCTCCCAAAGTGTATAATCGTCATCTTCATTCATCGCTGATAGTGTCTTCAATCTGCAGCCCTTAAGAAAAAACAATTATCATGCATCACCTGCACAATATAGTGTCTGTAAGATTCTTGGGGAGGTTTGCTTCTCACAAAGCCTGTCTGGCCAAAATATTGCTTTCTCAAAACAACTGATGGCCAGTTGGCCACAGAAGAACACCAGTCACATTCATACCCTGTTTTTTCTTCTCTGCTTCTGGCTAGTACTGAGATCCCCTTCAGATCCAGACAGACAGAATCCATCATGTAGTAAGGCAGGTCTTCATAGACCTTATGTAGAAATGTTAATGTCAAACAAAAGAAAATAACACATAATGGATATATATATATATATATAATGTAATAAATAATTTTATTTGTCATATAGTTCTTTATTCTTGAAATCAAGCAATATTCCTTTTTCATGACCAGTTGGATACAGACATTTTTTTATGTGTCAATTAACCAATATTCAGAACCAAAATGATCATTAACCAACAATAAAAACATAATATGCATCATGAATTTGACAATGATTAAAATACAATTCTTATGTATTATTAACATTGCTTTTATTATCATTATTATATTATATATACACACAACATTTGTCAGTATCTCTATTATATTCATTTAATAAATGCCTCATGTGAGAGATTTTATACTATATGTACTACTGCAGGTTCATTTATGGAAGACATATTTTTTTATTGATATTAGGAGTGTATTTTTGCATGCATGTCAATAAAGCAGTGCAGTGATTTTACCATGTTAAGTAGTGCTGTTACTTAATTGGTGTTAAGGCCTTGAGTGAGCTACTGCTTTTATGAAACTATAGGCTTGTTTGTACTATAACATTTTTATTAATGCATCAAGCTGCCAAGAAGAAGAAGATGATCAAATATACTGTATATATATATATATATAAATATGAGAGAGAGAGTTGTGTAATTTAATTTTGTGAATATGTTGGCTTTGAACAAGGCTCATCTAATCAGATCTTCTTCTCATTTTTTATATTATATTAGAAAAACATAAAAAAATATATTTGAGAATATTTACAGTACTCATATTGTGCAATATCTAGTTATAAATTCTAACATTCTATTTTCTAATCCTTATATAATGCTGTGTTTGTCAGCTGTGTGTGTAATGCATTTTAACTCTTCCTTTCGCTGACTTTTTAGCTGCACAGAGTGAGCAGAGGGTGTGTGCATACTTAGAACAGACACAAGGAGAGGGGCAAGTCTTTCGTGAGAACTCCACCATTCGCTGTAATCATGGAGGCCACTGCTTTGGACTCTGGGTGAAAAAGAAAAATGAAATTCTGCTAGAGAAGCAAGGTATATAGATACATTCTACACATACACACACACACACAAAGAACTTCACAGTCAGTCTTACCTTTATTTCCTCCATTTAAAACAGGTTGCTGGACAAATTTGGGTGACCGTCAGGAGTGCTATGACCGCTGCGTGGTGACCAACCAACCGTCGGTGGCCCAGAATGGAACGTTTCGATTCTGCTGCTGCAACAAAGACATGTGCAACCTGAACTTCACTGAGGACTTCCCAAGTCCTTCCCCGACCACTGCACAGCCTCTACGTGAGTGTGTGTGTTCATAGACAAACAGATAGTGTTCAGCAAATGCAAACAAATGAGTTTGAGTGAAAGATGTGTTTGTACTAACAGTAGGTACAAATGAAAGACAGGGGTTAAATTGGGCCGGAATGACTCAGAGTGGCATTCCAGCACATTTGGTTAACTATTTGCAATTAAATTATTTATTTTATTTATAATTATTAATATAATTTAATTTTTAAGGTTAATTAATAGCACATTATTGTTATATTGGCAATCTATTTGTTAATTCTAGTTCACTTTCTGGTTCATGAGTTAACATTTTGTCCTTGAATCCTTCAAGATTCCCGCCGACTTTACAGAGAGGAAGTCATAGTTGTCGCCTTAGCAACTGTGTCCATGGTTGCTGTCCTGGTCATTCTGCTTTTTTTCGGCTATCGCATGCTAAGAGGTGCGTTGCCGTAGTGATGTTATGATGCTTTAAATGTATGATTCAATCCTGATGATGAAATTACCTATGTGCATGTGGATTTATATACCCGTGTGTATTCCAGGACGTGGTAAACACTCTCTGCATACCTTGGATATTCTGGAGACTGCGCTTTCCCCTCCTTCTCTGGATTTGGACAACCTAGTACTGCTGGAGGTAACCAATCACATTTTATTTTTTAAGCAAATAAAATAGTGAATTCTATTTCAAATAAATGCTGTTCTTTTGAACTTTCCATTCATCAAAGAATCCTGAAAAAATGCATGATTTTACATCAAAATATTAAGCAGCACAGCCGTTTTCAACAGCAATGCTAAGAAATTATTTTTCAGCACCAAATCAGCATATTAGAATGATCATCACTGGAATAAATTAAATTTTAAGATATATTCAAATAGAAAATTTGAAAATTTGTAATAATAATATTTTATAATATTAATGTTTTACAGTATTTTTGATCAAGTAAATGCAGCCTTGGTGAGCATAAGAGACTTCTTCCAAAATCATTAAAAAAATCTTACTGACACCAAGGATTTGAACAACACAGTATATATATATATATATATATATATATATACTTTTTTAAACTTTCTATTTATATAGTTTTTTACTTTTCTCACTTGTTTTTGCTCTTTCTATTCCTCACAGCTGATTGGCCGGGGCCGGTATGGAACAGTGTATCACGGTTTGCTTGACGACCGATCTGTGGCAGTGAAAGTTTTCGTTTCTGCTAACCGGCAGCAGTTTACTAATGAGCGGATGATTTATCGCCTCCTCCTGGATCATGAGAATGTAGCGCGCTTCTTAGAGAGCGAGGAACGTGTCGGCACAGAAGGCCGGTCAGAGTTTCACCTCTTGCTGGAGTTTTACCCGCATGTGAGTATCGCAAGAATACTGAGGAACCCAAACCAGCCGCCCAAAAAATATCAAAAGCAAAAAATCCAGTCTAATTCCAGATTTCTCATTCTTTTCCTCTCAGCCATTTAGTCTGTTCCTGTTTTTTTCTCTCACATTCTTTCTTCTCTACATCACAGCTCCAAGATTGCAAGTGCACAAATATATTTTGTGGCTATATTTAGAGACCCGAGGGATCTGATGTCATGTTTGATCTTGTGGTAACAGCATCTCACAAGTGTAATGCGATATCTTTGGATATCACCTAAAACTCACTTACTCTCTTCCTGCAGTTTTCCTCTGCGTCTTTTTTCATCCTCTTATTCTTTTTTTGTTTATGCACTTATGGAACCAGGAAAAGATTACAATTCAGCAGAATATCCTCATTTCACCTCTCGCCGCATACTCACACCCACAACACACTCTCTCGATGTTATGGAGGAAGAGAGAGATTATTGACTGAGCTGAGGAGTTTTCAATTATTCATAACAGTGGGCTTTCAGCCTGTACTTCCTGTGGGCTAACCTCAAGCCAGGTTGCCATAGCGACAGGAGGCCTCCCTGAGGTAGTCCTGAGGTATGGCAGGAGTGCATTAATTGTGCTACTCCTGTAATTTTGAGATACACCGCCTCTTTTCTTTCTTGCTCTGCACTTTAATCTGGTCCTCCCTCACTTCTCCCTCCTCTGCCCACCTGTCTTTCCTGTGCGTTCCTCCCTATACTTTGCAGATGATTTCTTCTGAATAGAGTACTACCTCTGTCTTTCCCAGGGCTCTCTATGCACGTATCTGAGCGGGCGGACTGTGGACTGGCTAAGCTGCTGTCGTTTGGCTCTGTCTGTCACCAGAGGGTTGGCGTACCTGCACACAGAAATACAGAGAGGGGGTGAGACACAAAAATAACAAATAAATTCATATTTCACACACTTGTCGTTCCAAACCCGTATGATTTTCTTTCCTCTGTGAAATGCAAAAGCAGAATGCTGATGAATATAGTGACAAATCTTTTTCATAAAATGATGATACAGTACTATTAAAAATTTTGGGTCAGTACGATTTTTTTGTGAAAGATATTAATATTATAATGTAGCACGCACACATTACATTGATCAAAAGCAAAAGTAAAGACATTTATAATGTTACAAAATAATTCAATTGATAATAATAAAAAGACAAAAATGTATTAATCAAAAAATCCAGGAAAAAAAATATTAGGTAGCACAGCTGTTTTTAATATTGATAATAGTAATTCTTGTGCATCAAATCAGCATATTAGTATGATTTCTGAAGGATCATACGACACTGAAGACTGGAGTAATGGCTGCTAAAAATTACAAGAATAAATTACATTTAAAATACACTTTAGATTTTAAGTATGGAGTATGAATGTGATAGTGGGTGTGTGCACTTTATTTATAGCCTCAGTCTGAGAAAGCAGGAAGGCAGGGATGGGGCATAATTCTCAATGCTTTTTTTAGTTTTCTTTGTCTTTGTTTCAGTGTGAAAGGCTCTAAAAGTGTTCAGATTTTATTTAGTGTCAGAAAAATGCATGGAATTCAAAGGCATAAAGACTGTGACAGAAAGAGAGACTAAAGAAAGAAGGAAAGTGATGCTATGTCTTTATCTTCAGTGCAGTCATCCTGATATATACTGACATATCCTGTTTTTAACTCACAGAAACTGGCCAAACTTCCACATACAAATGCACACTCATATAAACTCTCATATACAGCATTATTAAAAGCATTATTATTTAAATCTGTTTGGATGGGCCACATGCAAACCAATATTGGTTTTCAAACAGATAATAATTTCACAAAAAAGTGACCACTACCGATAACAGTGTAGAGGTTAATGACCAATATTACTTGGCAGAGAAATAGATTATGATTATCATTATTACATTTACATTTATGCATTTAGCAGACGCTTTTATCCAAAGCGACTTACAGTGCATTCAGGCTATACATTTGTTTTTACCAGTATGTGTGTTCCCTATTATTATCAATAAATGTAATTATTTACTGAAAAAAAATAAAATTTAAACTGAATAATAAACATATTTAATAAAATAGTCATTATTTATTTAAGTTATATAATATATTTCAGTGTCTTTTATCATATTGCTTTTATAAAACAGAGGAAACTAACATAAGCCACTCGAAGCTGCATTACATTTATTTATTACAAGTGTTTTAAGCATCTGTGCCTAACTGGATCACTTACATTGGTAAAATCCCTGTTACATAGGTTATTTCTGGAGACACAAGTGGGTCCTAGTGCTCTCTAGTGGCAATTATTATATTGTGATTCACTCTCATGTAATTGTCTCTCCTTCTCTCCTCTCTCGTCCCACTCCTTCCCGTTCCATCTCTCCCTTCCCTTCCCTTTCTTCTTCTCATTGCTAGATGTGTATAAACCGGCCGTGTCCCACCGGGATCTGAACAGTAGGAATGTGCTGGTAAAGACAGATGGCTCGTGTGTGATCAGTGATTTTGGACTTTCCATGATTCTGACGGGAAAGAGACCTCCTGGGCATGGAGAAGAGGACAACAGTGCCATCAGTGAGGTCAGCAAACAGCAATTTAGAATGGTCCAGTCTGATCCAACCCAGCAAAATCTAAACCAGACCAGTGATTTAGACAATACTATCTCAGACTAATCATATGTTATACCTCTTCACCTCACTCAATAGGTGGGTACAGTCCGATACATGGCTCCAGAAGTGCTAGAAGGGGCAGTGAATCTGAGGGATTGTGAGTCTGCGCTGAAACAAGTGGATGTTTATGCACTGGGTCTGCTTTACTGGGAGACCTTCATGCGGTGTGCGGACCTCTTCCCAGGTACCACACACACATGTACAAACGTGCAGATCTTTCCCTGTCACAGCTGCTGTTTGTTGTCAATAAAAATCTTCTGTCCCACCAGGTGAAACAGTTCCAGCGTTTCAGATGGCATTTCAGGCAGAGGTGGGCAATCACACTACCATAGAAGACATGCAGGCACTTGTGTCTCGAGAAAAAGAAAGACCCAAATTCCCAGAGGCCTGGAAAGAGAATAGCCTGGTGAGAAATTATGATGTGAAAACACACAAATGCAGCTTATCAACTCTCAGTGGACTAAAATAGATTTGTTGATGTTGATGTATATGTCTGTGTTTATGTGCAGATGGTGCATTCTCTGAAAGAGACAGTGGAAGACTGCTGGGATCAGGATGCTGAAGCCCGACTGACGGCTCAGTGTGCAGAGGAGAGACTTGCTGAATTGCTCCTTATCTGGGACAGGGAAAAATCAGGCAGTCCTGCTCTCAACCCTAGCACTGCACTGTTTAACCACAGGTAATCAATAACCATTATTTACTGTAAAATCACAGGTAATCAATAACCAATAATTACTGTACAACCACAGGTAATCGGTAACATATAATCACTGACCATTAACTGTAAAACCACCAGTAATCACTGACCACTCAATGTATAACCAGAAAATTATCAATAACCAATAATCACTCACTGTATAGCTTCAGGTAATAAGTGACTAATAATTACTGACCACTCACTGTATAAGCACAGGTAATAAATAACCAATAATTACTGTAAAACCACAGGTACCAATAACCAGTAATCATTGACCACTCACATACAACCACAGGTAATCAATAATTGCTGATCAATTACTGTACTACAGCAAGTAATCAATAACCAGTCATCACTGACCACTCACTGTACAACTGCAGGTAATCAATAATCACTGACTAATCACTGTACAACTGCAGGCAATCAATAACCAGTAATCACTGACCACTCACTGTACATTCACAGGTAATCAATAACCAGTAATTACTGACCACTCACTGTACATTCACAGGTAATCAATAACCAGTAATCACTGACCACTCACTGTAAAACTGCAGATAATCGGTAATCACTGATTGAACAACCTTATTACTGCACTCTACAACCACTGGCAATAAATAACCGGTACTCACTGCATAACTAATGAAAATCCAAAAGCAATCATATCTTTACTTCAACAATGTATTCAACCAATGAATTCAACCACAGGTAATTAATAATCAATAATATATAATCCAGACTATTATGTTTAACACTGCACTGCACATCCCCAGTTAATCTCAGTCTATAGAACTCTAGATAATTAATAATCAATTAACACAAACTGTCACAAATCATGGTCAATTGTTGTCATTTGAAATGTGAATAAGTCAATGTTTGCCTTTATCTTATGTGATTCTTATTTCAACTTATGTTTTCTAGGAACTTCTCTACTGGAAGGCAGAACCCTAAAGTGGGTTCTTTCCTTGAAAACTCATCTACAAACACTGAAGGCCACAATGGTGCTGATAAACCCCTCCACAATGACACCTCAGTGGACTCACCCTCAGTGGGAGGGTCTAACCCTGCAGAGAAGAACAGGAACTGCATCAACTACGAGTGGCAGCAGGCCCAATCACGACAGTCTGGCACAGAAAGCTCCTCCCACACTCCAATCTCAGAGTCCTCACAGCCTCCACCAGGGGACAACAGTGGCCCTCTCTGTGCTCAGCTGACCCAGGAAGACCTGGAGATACCAAAACTTGACCCAAGTGAAGTCCAGAGGAACTTGAGGGAGAGCTCCGACGAGAGCCTGATGGAACATTCGCAGAAACAGTTCTGCTTTCCGGAAACATCAACCTCACATGGCCCGTTGAAGATGGCTTCTGAGGTTTCAGGATCTCAGGGTTCTGGTCGGCATGTTGACACCCCTATAACCATCCTACCTAAGCAGCAGAATGTCCCTAAGAGGCCGAGTAGCTTAAGTCTCCATGCTAAGCCTTCTGGGAAAACACCTACCTTGTCGTCTTCATCACTGCGGATGAAGTTTGGGAAACTCGGAAAGTCGAATCTGAAAAAAGTCGAGATGGGTGTGGCTAAAGCCAGTGCAGTGAGCACGGCACATGAGGCCAGGCCGATTACAGTTGCCAACAACGATGCTGCGGCAGCAGTGAGTAAATATGCGACCGGAGCAGCACCTGAGTCAGCAGGAAGTGCCGCTGATGTCCGTTGGAAGGGCGCCATGAGTTCAGAGGACCTGACCTTCGGCCTCTTGAACACTAGCCCTGATGAGCAGGAGCCTCTTCTGAGAAGAGAGGCGCATCCAGACAATGCAAACAGCAACAACAGCAATAACAACAATGGCGAGGGAGACGGCGAGGGAGACACTGAGGGTGGAGGAGAGGGGGGAGAGAACAGTGAGAGTGTTGGTCCAACAGGGGACGCTCCGTCGGCTTCTACCGTGGAGCCTGTTGCACTGCCCGGCCCATGTCCTGCCCCAACCTTGGTTCCTCCACAGGCCCAAACCCAAGCTCAGACACATGGAGAGGCCCTGCTCAGACAGAACCGTGTGCGCAGACCTGAGAGACCCAACTCACTGGATTTGTCCATCACCACACTGCCATTACTAGGTGAGTATCAGTGCTGCAAACTAAATTTGCCTTTTGAATGCAAAATATGTACTTTTTTTTTGCAGAACTAAATTGTTGTTTTTCAAGGGGTATGAGTATTCAAAATTTGATGCAATATATTTATATATTTGACTTGCTGACGTCGGTGGTTTAAATTAATTTGTCACTGTATCCACTTTATTTTAACGTAAGAGAGCTGATGTAGACTTTGTAGACTTGAATGTGTGAGGCTTCCGTTGTCGTCTGCATCGTTATTTTGCGCTCCTAATGCTACTTGATATTGCAAACTTGATATTGTTTTTTTTATCATATTATCTTGTATTGTTGTAATTATAAACAAGCTGGTTTGCAGCGCTAGTTTTACCGTTTATTGCACTTTGTTATTCTTCTCTATATAGAAGTGAATTAATTAGAAATAGGGCTGTCAAATTGATTAATCCTGATCAATCACATCCAAAATAAATGTCTGTGCTTATATAATATATGTGTGTGTACTGTGTATATGTATATATACATACATGTAATACACACATATAAATTATATATAATATAAATCATATATATACCAACACACACACACATATATATATATATATATATATATATATACTGTATATATAGACGTATGTTTGTGTATTTATATATACATATAAATATACACAGTGGGAACACATATCATGTAAACACAAACTTTTATTTTGGGTGCGATTAATCACGATTAATCAGTTCGACAGCCCTATTTAGAAGTCTCGCACATTCACAGAAAATAGCTTACTTCCATGTTGCAAAATAAGATAATAGAATTTGTGCAACACAAAATCAACTGAGTTGAAGAATTGTGGCATTTTGGGATTAAGACCATAGACTGTATAAAAACATGGACGTAGTGTCCGTGACGTCACCCGTAGATTTCCGAAGAGCGTTTTTGAGGCTCAAAAGTGGGCGGAGGCGGCCGTCGCCATCTTGGCAGCGCGCGCGCGTCACTCCCGGATAATCAAAATTATTTTTTGAACCAGGCTGTAAACATGTTTTTTTCTGCTGTAAATTTGGGCATTTTTAACATGGGGAGTCTATGGGATTGACCCCTTTTTGCCGCCAGCCTCTAGCGGCCAGTTGATGAATTACAGTTTAAGTCACTTCCTTGTTGGCTTCAGAGAGGGGGGGGGTTGCCGCTTGGTTAAGACACTGCTTATGTTTTTCTTCTGTGTTAATTTCTACAAAATTTTCCAAACTTTTCTTTTGTCCGTTTAATAGCTCTGTAGATTGTTTGTAAAACTATTCAGTTTTGGAACAATTTACACATCAATCCATTCTTCTGATGTTTCACGAATGAGGCCCATTGTTTTACATTTGAAAATAACATGCGATCATGTTGTAATTTCTTGGCTCGCCAACAGGAGGCAAGTCAGCCGGCAACGTGACAGAGGGATCAGGAGATAAAATCAAGAAGCGAGTGAAGACGCCTTACGCTCTGAAGAAGTGGCGTCCTGCCAGCTGGGTTATCACCACGGATACACTGGATGCTGAAGTCAACAACAACAGACTTCATGGAGGGCCCGGTCAGAACCAGAATCAGGCCGGTACCAGCAGACCTAAATCAGCCTCTGCCGTGTATCTAGGTAGTCGGGGAGGATCTCGCTTCTCAGATCCCAATGACTGTGACTTTTGAATTTTGACCTCACTTTGATCTTGAAAAAAATGTAAAATCAAACACTATAGCTCTAAAAAGTCTGAAGGCTGTGGAGACAAGTGTGGATTGAACCATATACATGTCTTAAATTTAACCCCAATTGTAAGCACAGTAAGTGTCTTAGTGGATTTACATTGAAAAGAGCTATGCATTCATCTTTAATGTTTGTATTTTTATTTTTTAATTAAGCCACTTTTTGGTTGCACTTTTTTGATTTTTCTTGAAGTTATAAATCATAATTATTTTGACCATTTGAAATGGTCCCTAATATTAAACCAGTGTAAATGTAGTTAATCATCACATTCCCAAATTCTTAAAGTATTTCTATTGTCAATATTAACTCTTAGTTATGCTCATCTCTAAAATATTTAATTGCTCTTTGTGAGTGTAACTTCTATAAAATTATTTTAAAAAATAATAATAAAAAAAACAAACATGAAAATTCATCAGTCAGAATTTGTGGGAACCCTGTTATAAGATTATAGGGTTACTCACTAACACTAATTTTAATCATTTCATTTGTAAGGTTTCAAAGCTTTCATTTTTGCCCATGCATACCTGCAAAATATGTTTACATTCTCTAATATTTTCCCATGCACAGTTTCCTGCAGCTTTGAGATTTATGAGACAATATTACTGAAGTTCCATGACTGTGTTCACAGCATCTGATATTATATTAAGTGCTGTTGTGTGTGCAAAATAACAGCAGGCTTCCCTTTCTGAGGTCTGAAAGAAGCCAACAGACTATAAAAAAGCAATTCAACACATTTCACTGTGGTATCAGACACTCAAGACAATATTTAGAAATGGGGTGACTCTACAAAGACCAAGGCAACATCTGATATCAGATGCAGGAGTCACACTTCTCGCTTTCTGGATAAGCTTTACTTACAAGACAAAGCTGCACTCGGTCTGGTATACTGACTGTTCTGGATCCTGTTGAACTGTCTAATGATGCTTTGGACCTACTTGTTATTTACTGTACTTATTTTTCTATGAGTGAGTGTGCATGAGTGCACAAGATCAGTTCTCTGTGTGTTTGTTCCTGTGTCTTTGTGTCTTGTCTCTAGTCGTGTGAAAGGTTTTTGTGCTGCATGTTTGTATCTATTCCTATGGAGACGTGCATCTTCATACACACTTACCTGTTCCAATCATTTGATGAACAAGGAGTCAACAAAGGGCAAAGTTTTAATCAGTTAGAAACCTGAGAACAGTCTTTTTTTCAAGCACAGCACACAAGATCAGCATTTTACGCTATGCACAAAGACATGAAGCAAGCAGCTCTGGTTTGAAATCAAACCTTATTGTGTTACTAAACTGCTCTGGCATGTCAGTGATAATGAATAGGATGCTGTTATTAAAATCGTATAAACAGAGTCCCATATTATCCTCACCTGAACTGACTGTTGCATGTCTTAAATGCATCTTAAAGAGCACAAGATACTTTCAGCTGCGACCCTAGTGTGTTTATGCACACGTATGTGTGTGTGTGTCTGTGCATGTATGTGTGAATGAGTGTTTGTATGATGTTATTCTCCTGTTAACACAATCGTTGTAATCATAGTGACGTGATCAATCGTTTTATTACCCCTTGCTGAGACATTTTGAAAATTGTGATTTGTATAAGAAGGTGCAGACTGTAAAAGTGTATCGTTATTTGCAGATTTAAATTAAATTATGCTTTGCATTTGCATAGTCTCAATTTATTCACAGTGTGATGAAATACTTCACTGTCATCAGCATTTGGAAATGCAATATGAGAGTATCACCACTAGTCGGCGCACTAAACATGTTATTCTAACCTTGACCAGCATGCATTTTTATTAAAGCAATTATTGCTTTGTTACCATCACACTAAAGTAAAATTTAAGGTGAAACATCACATATTACAGTGGTTTATTTATCTGCGACAATTGGTGCACCTTTATGAAACCTGCATAAATGTTTTCATAATATCTCATAATACACGTTGTAGTGCCTTATTTATTTAATAAATAATTGAATCCAGAGATTATGGATACATCTTTACTATAATAACTGTACATTTAAGACTATAATGTATGCTGATATTTGATTATAGTGTTTTAATGCATTATATCCCTAAAAGTAAATAACAGTAGCCTATTATAAACAATTATCACATGGTTAATTAAAAATACTTTATATTTTATTGTACATAGCTTCATAGAACTTGTTCGTGTTGCCTATCATTTCCCTGTTGTTCTGCTGTTCAACAAAACGTTTTAAATGGCATAATAGCGTTTCAACAGATCAAATAATAACACATACACACGTCAGTTCAATATGACGTGCTTTTACACTGGAAGTAATTTACCTCATTGGCTCTGCTGAGTTTCTGAGGGGAGGCGTTGCCGCTCGCGCGGGAGCTTCATCACGCACTGACACGCGCGGGCGGTGCGAAACTGGCACGGAGGAGCGACGCGGGATATTACAGTGGTTTATTTATCTGCGACAATTGGTGCACCTTTATGAAACCTGCATAAATGTTTTCATAATATCTCATAATACACGTTGTAGTGCCTTATTTATTTAATAAATAATTGAATCCAGAGATTATGGATACATCTTTACTATAATAACTGTACATTTAAGACTATAATGTATGCTGATATTTGATTATAGTGTTTTAATGCATTATATCCCTAAAAGTAAATAACAGTAGCCTATTATAAACAATTATCACATGGTTAATTAAAAATACTTTATATTTTATTGTACATAGCTTCATAGAACTTGTTCGTGTTGCCTATCATTTCCCTGCTGTTCTGCTGTTCAACAAAACGTTTTAAATGGCATAATAGCGTTTCAACAGATCAAATAATAACACATACACACATCAGTTCAATATGACATGTGCTTTTACACTGGAAGTAATTTACCTCATTGGCTCTGCTGAGTTTCTGAGGGGAGGCGTTGCCGCTCGCGCGGGAGCTTCATCACGCACTGACACGCGCGGGCGGTGCGAAACTGGCACGGAGGAGCGACGCGGGACTCCGGGGAACCGTTGCTCACTAAGTGCAACAGCGCTACGGGAACGCGTTATACCTCTCAGCTTCCATCCGACGCTGCGAAAACAAACACAGAAGTATGTAGTTTGGAAGAGGACAGATGACCCGTCGCTCTCCATGGTGTCGTTTACTGTGGGGACTGGGAACGCGTTGCTGCGTCTTGTTGTGAAGGACAGGTCCCAACTGAGGACTTCCTCGCAGGACTGCGTGAATTTTTCTCTATAGACATGTAATCATAGACTTCGTCTTTTAAAAACAAGCAAGGTGCGATGGCCTCTTCGGCTCAGCCCGAGACACGAAAGTTCACGCGCGGTCTGAGTAAGCCCGGCACCGCCGCTGAGTTACGCCAGAGCGTCTCCGAGGTGGTGCGCACTTCTGTACTGGTGGTGAGTGAAGTACATCCTCAAATTTTGCGTTTGGTTCAAGTCCCACTTTAATTGTCGTAGTGCCTTTTTTATTACAGCCGCTGTAATTGATTCACATAATGACCTAAATAAGAAATATAGGACAGGGCTGTTAACGTGATCAGATGGGAGCTTCTAACAGAAAGGTAAAAACAGGGCATCAGATAAATGTCAATGAGGGCTCAAACGTTTTACGGCTCATAAATTTGGCACCTGCCCCCTGTCATATCATTGCCACCATCATCTTTTTTTCAACCATACCTTTTTAAAATAGTTTTGCATCAATGTCTTGTCATTTAATTGTGCTTGAATTCGACTGGGGAAAAAATGGAAAAAGCTTCTGGAAGGATTCATCTGTGCTCTAAGCTGAAATGATTATAGCAGCCTTACTTAACAGTTGACATGACATTACTTCATCTTTCAGAACAGCAGAAGGAGGCTTGGGAGTGCTGTCTCTTTATCCATCACCCGTTATGTAAAAAAGTAAAGTTCCATCTGGAACTAATAGGCTACAGCTATGATCGAGCTGTCTGATTCCACCATAATTCAGATGTTGCCTTACTAAAGTAACACTTGAATACACATGAAAGCGCCAAACTGAAGTTTGCCATATTCTCAATTTTGTGCAAAACAGTCTTTTGTGCCAGGATCACCGTTTAAATATCAAGGAATTGCATGCACTCAAAGGAATAATTCACCCAAAAATTCACATTTTACTTTTGTTTCTCTTGTGGAGCAAACAAGAGCAATTAAGTTCGATGTCGATGCTCTTCTTTTTCCACACAGTTAAAGTTGAATGGAAACACTTCAAAAATGATAAATATATACATATATACACTACTGTTCAAAAGTTTGGAGTTAGTAAGATTTTTTTATTATTATTATTATTCAGCAAGGATGCATTGAATGAATCAAAAAGTCATTTTTGACAATGTAAAGACTTACATTGATTCAAAAATTTCTATTTCAGGTAAATACTATTATTTCAAACTTTCTATTTATCAAAGAATCCTGAGATGTACCATGGTTTCCACAAAAAAAATGAGCAGCACAACTGTTTTCAACTGTGATAATGGAATGTTATGTTTCTTAAGCACCAAATCAGCATATTAGAAGGATTTATTAAGTACCATGTGATGCTGAAGACTGATTGCTGAAAATTCAGCTTTGGTATTTTAGAAATAAATTATTCTTTTTTTAATACCAGTAACAATATTTCACAATATTAATGTTTTACTGGAGTTCAAATTAATGCAGCTTTACTGAACATAAGATCTTTCAAATAAGTTAATTAATTAATAAATACATATTTAAAAAATCTTACCAATCCAAAATTTTTGAATGGTATATGACAAGAAACACCACAAAGCTGCCATTAAAGTACCTCATAGAATTGTATTGCTATGTTCCATGTTTTTTGAGGCCTCGATGGAATAAATCTACTTGAGCTTTTGCTTATATTTTTGTGTGCCGATCCTGATGTTTGGTACTATGCTGTTCATCACATTGACATTTTTTGAGTAAGCCATGACTGAATTAGTTATTCACTGAAAATATTGACCTGTGATGTAAATCTCTTTTGTGGTTGCAGGTGTTCAAATGTGCAAATCACTGTGAAAACAGTGTTTAAGTTATAAGTTGTTGTATGACTTCAGAAGACTTGGAATATAGCTCATGAGTTGGATGGACTACTTTTATAATACTTTTAGGGTTGTTTTGGTCAATTTTAGACCTTGACAGCCCAGTCCCTATTCAGTTTCGCTGTATAGAAGAGAGCAGGTTGGATTCGTCAGGATATCTTTGCTTGTGTTCCACAATAGAAGCCATACAGGTTTGGAATGTCATGAGGATGAGTAAATTAAGATAGAATTTTCATTTTTTTGATGATGAGCTATTGCTTTAAAGTGATGCTGAAATTTTAGTTTTAGTGGTTGTTCTTGGCCTCTTAATTCACTTTCACACACTAAAATGTTTTGTTGTACCATCACTGATAAGAATTTAGAGGTTACATGCTTAATAGTCACAATATGACTATTAGCAAGGCATAAAACCCAAGGGTTACACCAGAGGAACTCTGCCTTCATTTGCTGAACTCCAAGTACATTAAAATGCTGTTATGTCTACTTCCGCAGTAAATAAACTCTCTGTGTAGCCATGTCCTGCTACTGGAAGGCAGAGTGGCAGTTCCCTAGATTTGTGGGTTGACCCACAAGGTTTTGAATCAGACCAGTGTTTTTCTGTCCAGCTAGTGTTACCGTGGTTACTTATGGTTCAGTGATTAGACTTTGGATTTACCCTTTTGACATCAATTAAGTTTGGCTTTGTGACTTAGTGCTGTACATTTTAATGACATCTTTGATTATCACCCATGTCGAAAGACGGAAGATAAACAGATGGTTTATAAACTGTATGACACACACACATAGTTTCTCAGTTAAGTATTTTTGTGGTAATGACTACTGTGGTAAGCAGGTTTGCTGGGGTCCACTAATGGAACATTGGGTCAATGGCTCCTAATTTGTTTTCACATATTTCATCTCTAAATCCAAGGAACATGCTTTATGGCATATTTTTCTCTTTCTGGTGTCTCTCTGATCCTTTTTTCCTTGCTTTCTTGTTCAAGTGAAAACCCATCTGATCATTATTCCTAATATGTCACTCAAATAACTTTAGAGGGGATTCATGGGAAATCAGGCCGTAAAATTTAATTAAAAAGGATTTGTCTCCTCTTATGTTCACATGGTCACTTGATCAAACGGATCTGCACAGAAGAGGCCTGGAAGGGTCTTAATTTGAACCCTCAAAGAGCACATTTTTATACAGGCACAAATGCATAGCTATAATCATTTTCACAATGGCATGATGCTCATTTTTTTTGTCTTAATCTAAGTTATTCAAAAATACATAAACAATATATGTTGCAACAGACAATGCACCACTTCAACGTTTTTTTAAGGCACACAAAGGCACAGATCCCTAAACAAGACCATATCTGCAGATTAGTGTAATTATTTTAACATGAGTTTAGGAACTGAATAATAAAAAGGAAAAATAAAACACTGCTTAGTATTTCCTCTTTGAATTCAATATGCACTGATTCTTATTTAAACTACAAAAGTTATTTAGGTAAGAGCAGTGAGTGATTTTCTCTTTGTCTTTTGTTCATGGACCCAAATATTGCAAGCTGTAGCGATATGCATATTGTGATATGTACATTTGCGATATTTCGATATATTGCACAGCCCTAACACTTACTTACTTAAGCCGTATGTCGTAAAAAGCCTGACATTTCCGATCACACGATAGATTTTGTGACTAATCGCTCCTTATTTTCTGTGTATGTTTAAACTTGATTAACACTGTGGCTGATGATAGATTGTGTGATCGATTACTCCTTATTTTCTTTCTTCACTGTAGCTGTCGTGAGATCAGCTGATAGGTGGCCAGGGGCATGAACGTGCATTTGGATCAATATGAGTGTTGCATTTCAATTAATGGCCTATACTGTACGTCCTCCTCCGACATACGCTTCAGTAGGCTAGTGCAGTTCATTCACAGTGGCAATCACACAGCTGTCCGTGTCTGTTTCTTTCATGACGTTTGTGTATGTGTATGCATCTGTGTCCTGTAACACATATCAAAGGCCCTGCCCGTGGTGTCTGTTACCCTCCCAGATGGACTGCTACTGGCCCTGGTTGTGGACAGCATACGTTAGATTGAACTCTCACTATTACAGATCAAGTTACTGAATAATCACCAATAGGAGAGTAAATTGTAATGTAATTGTCACCAAAAGCACTGTATCATATTTTGTATTTTATTTAGAATCTGTGGTCCATTTAATACTATGTGGTCTATAACAGTGCTATAACAGTGAAATACTTTTCTCTTGCTGTTTTATTGAGAATTTGAATTCTAAATGTGTGTAAAATGTAGTTGCCTGGCCTCATTAGTGCATTGGTGGCTGTGTGATTGCTGTGTGTGTGTGTGTGTAGGGAGCAGGTGAGGCCTGCTGACTGGATATCCACTACCATTTATTATGGATGAGAGCAGCTTGGGTGTCTGTTCTATTTTTAAACGCACTTTGTCCTGTGGGCTTGTTAAAGGACACTGAGAATCCAGCAGTCACGTGATCTGCACATTGCCAGGATTTTATGAATGCTGAGCTGAAAGTCAGAATGCTGAGTGATGGGAAGTTTGATGACATTTTTTTAGACCACTGGCTGTCCTGGAATGCAATACGTTTATGAAGAAGCTCTTTTGTTTGTGTTGTGATATAACATTTGAATCAGACTGCTTAGGTTTAAAGGAATAGTTCACCCTAAAATGTATTTTGTCATCATTTACTTACCATCATGTCATTCCGAATTCATATATTCTCTTTCTTACATGGAACACAGAAAGAGACTTTTTACTGACTGTTGACAAAGAACTTTGCTACACAAAGACAGTAAATGAAGATGGATGCAGTCAAGCATCATAAAAGTATAATAAAAGCGTACAGTCACTTTGTGGGAGGAACACACCAAAATATAAGCCATTAAGTTAAATGATCATCAGCCATAGTTTTCAAATTATATTTGACATCAGTGATGCTGAATGCTATAGTTGAGTGTCTTATAACTGTTCGCAATCCAAATTTTAAGTTTCAGTAATTTATTAATTTGTTCCCTTGTTTTAATCAGTTGTAATGATTGAATTATATACTTGAACAAATTAGTTGTGGTCGTGGCTGTGGTTTACCTAAATTAATACAAGGGAACAAATTATGACAATGTGGCCACGATTGAACTAATACAAGGGAAAAAATGAATAAATGAATAAAATATGTCCATGAATTAAAAAGTTGTGCTATATCCAGCAAAGTAAACCAAAAGATTGAAGTGTGATTCTCAAAAATCTGTATTTTCTGCAAGCTTTTTTAAAGATAAATTTAGATGTTTTTCCAAAAACGGACACTTAGAAACTCCAAAAGGACACCAAAGAACCAAATGATATAAGGAGCCCATATAAGCACATATGAAAGAAAAAAAAATCTGAATTTTATAGTATGTGTACAGTGCAACAGCAAAGAGCTTTTTTACATTTCAGAGAAATCAAGTTGCGATAGCGAACAGGACCACATATGGAGATGCAAAACAAAACAAAAACCTAAACCAATCGCCTGCTGACTGCATATATCTACTACAGTACACAAATCCATTCAGTATAACTAAACACAGCAACATA
>NW_015645076.1:2040232-2042882 GCF_001515625.1 Sinocyclocheilus rhinocerous | reverse complement strand
TAACGCGTTAAGGATTGTAAAATTAATCGCATGCGTTAACGTTGACAGCCCTAATATATATATATATATATATATGGATTTAAGAAGCAAAACTGTTTTTGTATACATAACAAAAATGGTATGAAATTAAAGGACTAGTTCACTTACAAATGAAAATTCTGTCATCGTTTATTCACCAAAAGAACACAAATTTGTGTTCTTTTGGTGAATAAACGATGACAGAATTTTCATTTGTAAGTGAACTATTCCTTTAATTTCATACCATTTTTGTTATGTATACAAAAACAGTTTTGCTTCTTAAATCCATTAGGAAGCAAAGCAATCAACAGAAAAAGGTCACTATCCTCTTGCAGACACGCTTTATTAATTTACTCTTTTGCACGGAAAGATGAAAAGACTTTGCTTCATTATTATTATCACTTAATGTTCTCTGATGTAAGTAGGGACAGTTGTTCTTTTTGTGGTTTAATCATGGAATTTGGAAAAAGTTTATTCAGAATTGTTTTTTTTTATTTGTAAAATCTCTGCTGCAAGATACTCAATGCAAACTGCCAGTGGGGTTTTCAACACCCCTGACAGTTCTGCTGAGATGCTCAGCTGTCCTAACTTAATTTACAGCGGAGCCAGGCTACAGCAAACGTCAGAGAGTGGCTCATCAGAGAGAACATCATTACCTCCCTCTCATTACATCTGCCACTGCTGTAAACAGCAAACAGCAGGTCAAGCTTATACTGTGTAATTGGTCCACAGTGATGTTGATGGTGTTTAGCTTGACTGCATTAGTATACTTGTGTTAAAATGTCTGGATACACTGTGCTCCTAAAAGGCAAAAGGATGCAGTTTTGGTATAGACTAATAATGCTTAGTTTCCTGAACTTGCATTAAGTCATAAATGCTATTGTTTTAAAGGCTGACAAACTCATATCTCTTCCGCCGCATTGTCATAGAAGCTCGAGGCTTGTTTCCATGGCAGTGTACCCATAATTTTACAGCTGCCACCAATTACATCATTAACAACTGAAGAAGAAAGCTCTGGAAAATGTCTCTTCCAGACACTTCATCTGATGATTTTCCCTTCTTCAGATGAATTTGTGATGTCTCAGTGTATATTGCTGTGCTTTGGTGAAGTGATGGAGACCATTCTTTTTTTAGTGAGACTCTCAGATCCACACTCGCCACACCACTGGAAAATCTATCAAGCCTGTGTTTTATTGTGGAAATTTGTCTGACGTCCACACTGAAAGTGAGGGAATGGAATTACTAGTGAAAGATTGAATTCTCCATTTTGGGAACTTCTTTTAATATACATTACTATAGTATTAGATAGAGTTCTCTCTTTTGTGGACTTCTCTCTCTCTCTCTCTCTCTCTCTCTCTCTCTCTCTCTCTCTCACACACACACACACACACATTTTGGTATTGGTGGTTTACAGGGACTCTCCATATGCGTAATGGTTTTTATACTGTACAAACTGTATTTTCCATCCCTTACACCAACCCTACACCTAAGCCTACCCCTCACAGGAAACCTTGTGTATTTTTAGATTTTCAAAAAAACACCATTTAGTATTTTTTTTAAGCCTTTTGAATTACGGGGACACAGAAAGTGTCCTCAGAAACCACCTTCATATTGTAATACCTATGTCATACCCATGTCATTATACAAATTTGTGTCCTCATAAACCACCCATACCAGTGCAAACACACATACGCACACATACACACACAAACACACACACACACACACACACACACACACATATATGTATTCTCACTTAAAGGGATAGTTGACCTAAAATGGAAAATTCAGCCATTATATAATCATTATATAAACGTCACCTTTTTTCTTCTGTGGAAAATATATTTTTTTATTTAGAATTTTTTTTTTTTTTTTTTTATCTTTACAAATGTCTTTTCTATATAATGACTGTTATATTAACCATGGCTGTTAAGCTCCAAACATGAAAAAAATAAAGAACAAAAATCTTTTTTAATAAATAAATAAATAACACTATATGGATTTGGACCAACATGACTGAGAGAAAGTTTTTCCTGACATATCCCATTAAAGTTGCGATGTATGTAACGAAAGTAGTGACAGATCTTTTCTTCTGTATTGTGCCGTACATTTGAGTGAAACAGATTATTGAAAAAGAAAATAGGTAATTTAAAAAAAAAATGAAATCAATAACATGCATATAAACGTAATAACTGATATTGTAAGTACAAAGATAGCTGCACTGACAAAAAACAAAACAAAAAACAAACTAAAAAAACTTGTCCTTCATGTTCCAGAGAATTAAAAATCTGGCTCTCACTTCCACCTGCAGGGTAACATCTTGTTCCAGCCTTAATTAGATGAAATTAAGTATGCAAAAATTTACATACTACTATCTTGGATGATATGAGTGGGTGGAATCCACATATGATCCTCTCGGCCAACATTCTGGATGCGTTTTACTCAGGCTGAAGTCAGGCAGTGAGTTATGATTTGGTTTTTGATTAACATGATGGTTAGGTTTGGATTTTTTTTCATATAGCCATGGCGTGTTTCAAAAGTTAAGGTTAAACTTTAATAATAAACAAGGATACCAGGTCATTTTAATTTCTTGCCCTAGTAAGGATCACTAGTGTTGGCCCAGGCATGACAC
>NW_015645076.1:2029529-2038855 GCF_001515625.1 Sinocyclocheilus rhinocerous | reverse complement strand
AAAAAAAAAATGAAATCAATAACATGCATATAAACGTAATAACTGATATTGTAAGTACAAAGATAGCTGCACTGACAAAAAACAAAACAAAAAACAAACTAAAAAAACTTGTCCTTCATGTTCCAGAGAATTAAAAATCTGGCTCTCACTTCCACCTGCAGGGTAACATCTTGTTCCAGCCTTAATTAGATGAAATTAAGTATGCAAAAATTTGCATACTACTATCTTGGATGATATGAGTGGGTGGAATCCACATATGATCCTCTCGGCCAACATTCTGGATGCGTTTTACTCAGGCTGAAGTCAGGCAGTGAGTTATGATTGGGTTTTTGATTAACATGATGGTTAGGTTTGGATTTTTTTTCATATAGCCATGGCGTGTTTCAAAAGTTAAGGTTAAACTTTAATAATAAACAAGGATACCAGGTCATTTTAATTTCTTGCCCTAGTAAGGATCACTAGTGTTGGCCCAGGCATGACACACACGCACACTGCTGCAGCTATGCATGAGTAGGGTCATGGCATCAGATGCCCCTATCAATGCTTTTCTACGCTATGAAGTTTGTTTTCTGTGTTTATATTGTAGATCAAATCTAGCATGAACTTCTCTTCACACGATCTAATTCTGCTCAAGCAAAACATTCAGTGAAAACTATTATTATGTCTCACAACTTCAACCAATGTCACCCTTTTTGGTGATAAAGGCAGCACAGTTAGCTGTGGATTTTGATGTGAAGTGTCAAATTGAAGTTTTTCATACTGTTTTGTGTTCTCCTCTCACTCAGCCTTTTGAGAGAAGAAAAGACTTTGTTACATAAACCCGGTTGACTCAGGCCTAAGCGAGAAACCAGGCTGCTGAGAAGGGGATTTCATCTGATACCCTGTGAGCTTTGAAGCAGTCTGTCTGATGAGAACAGCTCTGTCTCTGGTTTGCATGGACACAATCACTGCATATAAGCGGTCAGTTCAGCTGTCATTTGTGGTGAGAGCTGTTTTTCTTTTTGTTCCTTACTTTGAACTTCTTGATGATGACATTTACCATACATGTTATATCTTTAGTCACCTCAACGGCCTTTAAAAGGATACTCCACCCAAAAATGAATCATTTACTCATCCTCATGCCGTCCCAGATGTATATGACTTTCTTTCTTCTGTGGAACACAAACAGAGACTTTTAGAAAAATAATCCATCTCTGTGAGTCCATATAAATGAGTCCCTCAAAGTTGATGCTTCAAAAACAATGCAAAATGAATGACTGTAATCCATATGACGCCAGTGTGTAAGAAAAATACTAACATTTAAAGTATTTTCAACTTTTTAAACTATTAAACCATCCATCGCTTATGGCCAACTGTCGGCATGCTGTGAATGTTAGCACCAGTGTTGGAGAAAGTTACGTTAAAATTAATGCAATACTATATTGCATTACTCGCTAAAAAAGTAACTAATTGCAATACTCACTTTTATGGAAATGAATGCGTTACGTACTTTTTCTCATCTGGCCTGGGCTTACTTGTTTGTTTTTAATAAAGAAATGTTCTATTTTTGCCAAAGGTAAAAGCCCTTTCATACCATACCAAAAGCGAAATGAATAAGCCTCAGTCTGAAGGAATTAAATACATAAAGGATTTATGTGTTAACATTCAATTATTGCAGGTTTGCGTCATATTCTGAGTTGCATTTCACGGTTTTTATTCATTTTGAGGAATACTGAATCTGTTTTTGTGCAAGTGAGATTAGTAAATGCATGTTCACATGTTGTCTAGAACTACAGTAACAATCATGTTCACACAATGCCTCTGCACATCTGATTTCTCTCAACATTGAGAACAGGACAGCTGTCAGTCAATAAATGAAAAAACAAAGTAACTGGCAATACTTATTTGAAAAAGTAACAACCTATACTGATATTTTCTTGTAAATTAAAAAGTAATGCATTACTTTACTAGTTACTTGAAAAAAGTAATCTGATTACGTAACTCGCGTTACTTGTAATGTCAACACTGGTTAGCATGATGTAAGTGCGTCACTTCTTACACGAGTTTCACAGTGCACTTACATCGTGCTTTACAGCTATGATAGTTGGTTGAAAGTGATGGGTTATAGTTTAAAAAAGTTGAAAATATTACTCTTTGTGGTGAAGTATCCTATTAACTGTAGTGTTGCTTTTGCATTATGCATTATGGTCATATTAAAAGAATAAGAATAAACCCAGGAGTAGACAGTTGTTTAATGTTTTTGTCCCTCTTCTGGGCCCAATGATTATGTCTTTCCGTAGTGGACCGCCCTTCGTCACTGGGCCCAGGACTTATCCCCCTAGACTTATGTTAATTAAGACTTTTTTAAGTTCATGCATTCCCTGGGAATGAAACCCATGACCTTGTTGTTGCAAGCACCATGATCTGCTGTTTGAGCTACAGAAATGCACCAATCCGTAATCCTCTGTGCATCAGGACTGACAGTAACTGGGCAATTTGATATCCTGTATTCTGCACGGCACTGCTATCAAGTGTCTGATAAAAAGTGCTTGGTTGTTTTGCTTTACATAAGAATTAATGAGCTTTTTAAATATATTTATGTGTTTATTTGGTTGTGCAAATCTGTAATTCTACATGGCTTTTTGTTTGTAAAGAAGCTTCCTGACTGACCCACTGTACAGGTTCATAGCTGAACCTTGCCTATGTTTAAGTTTGGTACTTAAGTATTGAAGTTATACTGTCAGAAGTTTATACAAGTGAGCTCAAAGGTCAGTCCTCTAACTGATCAGAAGTCTGCTTCATTCCCAGGGGTCCAGTGTACTGCAGTGGTGTATGGAGTGTAACTGTTGTTCTTTCAGTGATTGACTAGCTTCTGTGTTATACATACAATTATTTTCCTTTTTAGAAGTGCAGAGTCAGCTGGCATCATTGGGAACTGCTTGTTCTTTGCCAGCATAGTCATTAAAACAACCCAAGTTTTAGTATTCTTTAAATATTAACAGCCATTTCCCATGATGCTCTATGTACCATGCAAGGCTGTAGTAACTGGAAAATATTTATCATTAGCCCATTAATAAATATTTGTAGTATTAAAGTGAACATGAACTCAAAAATACTTTTTTGTGCATATGTTTCATTGCACTGTGTCTGATTCATTGGTGAACAGCAAGTATTCCAAAATAAGAAAGATCTGTCTTCATAATCATTTTTGGCTGATGTCATAAATCCCTCTTACTTTTTCAACCCTCCCCTCCATTCTGGCTCCATTTTTGTATGTAATGTCCACTTTTTGCAATGAATGAAATCTAGTTTTTTTCTTATTGAATATCCAGATTCACTTGGAACTATGATTATGGGTTATATGTTGAGAATAGTGTTTCATTATTGTATTTAAGAATAAGCGCAACAATCCGTAAATGTTTAAACAGGGCATTTGATTAAATTATGAAGTACTGCATCTTAGAAATGGTCAAATTCAATTTTTATACATTGTGTATTGTACATGAGCATAATTGTGGCTGATAAAGATTGCATGTTTGCAGAGGAGAGAAGGTCTGAAACCCTCCTCCTCTAATGGATCATCCCCGTGTCAGTGCTGGACTGTTGTGAAAAGGATTTCCCATGATTAAAGGAGTAGATTATTTCTCGAACTGGCGGCCTATATTTGTACAGTATATGTGTTGTAAGATTAAGCAAACCAGCTAGTGGGTCAGACTGGGCTCACTGACTGAATGATTCTGGCGCTCTTACACAGACATCTCTCGTTTTATTAGTTTATCTTTTCATTTAACTTTCACTCTATGACATCTCACCAAATATTAGTACACATATAGAAACAAAAATGAGAAACTGTTTTCACCCAAACTGTTATTCTTGCTCCAACAGATTTTTCCAGAGCATTCACCAACCAACATATACTGTATTATTTCCTCTTTTCCCATCTGATTTTCATCTATTTGAGAAGAAAAGAATGAGGTAGGTCAGATGAAAGAGATACAGCAAGAGGGAAGCAGAGATAAGGATATATATAAGGTTATCTTGAGGCTTTTGTGTACTGTCTTCAACCCAATATGTGTACACAGTATGCAAAAAACAGTATGTCACATGAGTAGAAGGTTGCATATAATACAAGCATAGTATTCATACAAGCAGACAATACATGGATTACTGCATCAGCTGAGTTCCTGAAGTGTGCACCAGTGGACACTTTGCAAGGAGATGCTATTTTCAAAGTTAGACAGTTGTTCTCTGTGGTTAAATTGTTGTTAGTTAGTACAAATGGATTTTTGTCATTTTTTAATTATTAGCCTCTAGGTTTTTCTGTTTGGCAGGACTTTTATTTTGACAGATGAGAAGAACTGCACCAGAGCAGAGACTCACATTTGCTCCTGCATTTGAAGCTCCATTTCTCCATCTCTCTCTAAATTAGTTTCTGTTTTATTTTAACTTTCCTGTCTAATAATAATAGATAAAGCTGTATAATAGTCCTATACTGTCAGCATTTGGCAAACATGCAGTTATGATATTAAAACAAGTTTTTAAATATCTAATGCATATTTAATTATACAAACCTCACAAACTTTGGCAAGTTCAGCCATTATATATAAGTTGTGTACTGCATCAGTCTGTAAAAAAAACTAAACAAAACAAACATACGTACGTACCCTCATATTATCTGTATAATTGTTCTGTGAAAAAAAAAACCCATATCATTGACCACTAGTTTGTATTTCATAAAGAATACAGGTCAAAGGACAAAGGACTACATATTGTAGTATGTCCTAATACTAATATGCTACACACCTGTACAAAGAATGCACATCATCAGTGTAAAAGTTCTTCAGATTTAAGTACCATGAAAATATGATTTAAGTACCATGTGGAAGTGTGGAAGAGCATGTGGCCCAGCGGTCTGAGCATCAGTTCTCGACCTGGGAGTTCCAGATTCATATCCTGTGGGGCAGTTGTGGCCTAATGGTTTGCGAGTTGGACTTGTAACCCAAAGGTTGTGGGTTTGAGTCTTGATACCGGCAGGGATTGTTGGTGAGGGGAATGAATGACCAGTGTTCTATTTCACCCTCAATACCACGACTGAGGTGAGACCCTTGAGCAAGGCACCAAACCCCCAACTGCTCCCTGGGTGCTGCAGCACATGGCTGCCAACTGCTCCGGGTGTCTGAAAGTCTCCCAGCATGTATTAATTTCCACTTTTTATATGAAGGTCTCTTTGTACAAGAGAAAAAAATATACCCCTATCACATAATTATATCAGTGCTGAGACTCATAGCTTTTTAGGGATTTAGAGCCATTGACAGAAGTAATCGCAAATTCAATTAGCCATCTAACATATTAATGATATATCATTACTTTTCCTCTTACATTATAAAATAAAAAGAGAATAAAGAGAATAAAAATAATCTCAAATGTGAGATTAGCATGCAGTTCACACAGGGTCATCTGATTCACTGACTAAATCAGACTATATTGTTTTATGAATGGGGAAAAGATCAGTTTTTGTCAATAACCATATCAGTGCCTGGGAACTGTCTGTTTGTTTCTATATGCATCACATTTAAAGGGGTCATACGTTGCTAAAAAAACATTATTTCGTGTATTTGTTGTAATGCAATGTGTTTATGTGGTTCAAGGTTCAAAAAACACATTATTTTCCACATACTGTACATTATTGTTGCTCCTCAATGCCCCACATTTCTGAAACGCGTAGATTTTTACAAAGCTCATCAGGTCTGAAAAGCGCAGTGTGCTCTGACTGGCCAGTGATCTAGTGCATTGTGATTGGCCGAATTCCTCAACCGTGTGACGGAAATGTTAAAAGGAAACTTTCCTCCATAAAATGCACTGCACACACTCTAATATTTGGGTTGAACTGTTCTGGAACAGTGTTGTAAATAAAACGTAACCACTGATTTCTAGTTGTGTCGTCTTTTGGAAGGCCAAACAAAGTAGTTTGGCTTTCGCAACAAAACACACAGCGTCTCCATGACATGGCGGTGGCGGCAGCAATACTATAGCGAGAAGTTACGCCTTCTGGCTGAGCGTTCACTTTTATAAAGAATATCTCTTTGGTTTTGAGACTTTAATCTTTGTGACTTTACGAATCTTCTGTATGCACAAACAGCTTTTAACACTCAAAAGACAAAGGAAAACATGAAATCGCATCATATGACCCCTTTAATACGTATCAGTCATTTTACATAGAGAACAAACAGAGATTTCCATTTTCCTTGGTTACTCTAATGCATGCATTTGTATTTGCATAATATGAAATCTGAGTGTAGTTTTTCCCGTCAATAATTTATAGCTCCATGAAGTAATGCCTCCAGTCTTTGTATTTATGCCTTCAGTTTGAATGTAAAATCAAACTTCTGCCACACCAATACCCACTGCTGTATCACGCAGATATTAATGTGTTGATCAATGAAGATTTTATGTTGTGTTTTTTAAACCATTTTTAGGTTTTGGGGGATTATACAGATGTTCGCATGTGTGAAGAACATATTTTGCCGATGTTTGTGGTTTATTACATAGTATGTAATTGGTTTATGCGTAGTGGAATGTTTTAGAAATGCAATGTGTCATAGCCAAAGGGACAAAAGATGGAAATATTTTAGTGCTAAATATACTTACTAGAGCAAGAGACTTTTTATTTATTTCTGCATTATAATGACCAAAGAATAGCCAAATTGAAACTTTTTTTTTTTTAAGAACCACCCATAGAATAATTTGGTTTCCATCACACAGTGAATAATTATGACTAATAAATCTGAGCTGGAAAAAATGTGTTCTCCTAATTAGCATATTGTGTGCTATTTCTGGTGATTAGAAGTCAGATCTTCATTCTTTCTCCTGTCCAGTCCACACATTCTGCATAGTATAAGTTCAGAGATGGCCTGGTCTCTGCTTGCTACATTTCCACATGAAGAACAATGCTAACACTGTCCTGTGTTCTGATTAGCGCTGTGCAGGATCAGTGTTAGCGATGTGTGAGCAAAGCCAGAGCCTGTGGCCGCCAAACTTTAGCCAAACTTCAGCCATGTGAGAACCTCTCTTTGTCCTGCTGTAACCTCATAGTACACAGGGCTTTATATACTGCACTGTATGTGAACTAAAGCCCAGCTGTGTGTGCATCAAGAAGTGGGCATTAAAGCTACAGTGTGTAATTTCTGCACCATTAATGCTAGAATTTGCAAATTTGCTTTTAAATAACATTTAAAATCAGCAAAAAATTCAGACAACAAAAGTAACATACAGTGGGTACGGAAAGTATTCAGACCCCCTTAAATTTTTCACTCTTTGTTATATTGCAGCCATTTGCTAAAATCATTTAAGTTAATTTTTTTTCCTCATTAATGTACTTCTCCAGAGTGCTCAGGACCTCAGACTGGAACTAAGGTTTACCTTCCAACAAGACAATGACCCTAAGCACACAGCTAAAATAACGAAGGAGTGGCTTCACAACGACTCTGTGACTGTTCTTGAATGGCCCAGCCAGATCCCTGACTTAAACCCAATTGAGCATCTCTGGAGAGACCTAAAAATGGCTGTCCACCAACGTTTACCATCCAACCTGACAGAACTGGAGAGGATCTGCAAGGAGGAATGGCAGAGGATTCCCAAATCCAGGTGTGAAAAACTTGTTGTATCTTTCCCAAAAAGACTCATGGCTGTATTAGATCAAAGGGGTGCTTCTACTAAATACTGAGCAGAGGGTCTGAATACTTAGGACCATGTTATATTTCAGTTTTTCTTTTTTAATAAATCTGCAAAGATGTCAACAATTCTGTGTTTTTCTGTCAATATGGGGTGCTGTGTGTACATTAATGAGGAAAAAAAATTAACTTAAATGATTTTAGCAAATGGCTGCAATATAACAAAGAGTGAAAAATTTAAGGGGGTCTGAATACTTTCCGTACCCACTGTATATGCTGCTTTTTGCTCAAACTGTGCTTAATATTTTTAGAATGATCCAGCTAATGCATGAACATTTTCATAAACACCCTCTAAAAGCTTATTGCATTTTGTAACTGAAAGGTAGTACTTCAATTCCTAAATCTGCCATATAGTGTTCTGCAGGGATGATGCCAAAACCCAGAAACAAGTTAGGATTTTAACACTTCCTCTTCCATCGTACTGAGTCAATGGGTTTTTGGTTAAATGCCTAAATTCTGTGGTTAACACAAGCTCAAGACATTTCCACGTTTTATTCTACAATATAAAATACTTCAGTAATACCTTCTTGTGATTTATTTTAAAGTTTTTATTTGTCTTAACGTCACCACACTGAACAGGTATACTCATCTACTCACAAGTTCACTTTCACAGCCTTGTTGTGTTTATAGTCACACTTTTGCAAACTATTCTAACTCAGACCTTTTAGGGAAAATATTCTTAAATAAAGACTGAAAGAGTTCAGTCTTTACTCTGAAGTTTAATGCTGGTGATGTTGAAGTCATGTGATCATGGTGAAGTTTGTTTATAGCCTATAGCTTTTTATTTTTGATGATTGTGTTTAGGCAATCCATAAAGCTAGTGTTCATTCATGAATATTATCATGATGAACAAACCATGTAAGAATAATAAACTTTTGTTGGCCACAGAGCTTATTTTCTGCAATGATCCAAAAGCCATGGGAAAAATCTTATTGGGTTTTTGTCGAGGGAACCTGGCTGATGCTAACTTCTGGGTTAGCCTGCAAAAATATGTCATCACTGCAACACTATATGGCATTAAGATTTCTGTAATTCATATTTCTACTAGTGGACTAACTCCTCCTCCATAATACTGTTTTCTACCAATCAAGATGCTCAAACAAACCAAGAATATTTGTTTTGATATTGCCACAGAATAGTGCTGGGCGGTATACCGGTTCATACCGAATACCGGTGTTTATTTTTGTTATGATATGAATTTTTAAAATACCGCAATACCGGTGTATGTCGCTTAAACAACGTTCGGAACGCGACACTGTTTGAAAGGGGTCCCTTTTCACTGTTGCACTGTGGTGAGGGAACAGCTGTATGTGTTACTAAACGTGAAAGTTCCGAAACTGAAGCTGTAGAACTAATAGAACATGATGACACAGAAGAACTCATCCACAATATCCACATTGACCACCACAAATATCCACCGCCCCCTGCCATCAGCTCCCGCGTCTCACAAGTGCGACTTCAGCACTAGATTTAGCAACTTTCAGACCCATTTAGCTGCTTTTTCCCATAGAATATTCATACTGACAAACCTAGCGACTTTTTTGGATAAACCTTAGCTATGGTTCAGTTGGAAGATTTCGCCAGTGCTGTCCCGCGAACGCGAGGTCTGACATTCCC
>NW_015645076.1:1968191-2028732 GCF_001515625.1 Sinocyclocheilus rhinocerous | reverse complement strand
AGCTCGCATTTCATCTCGGCGAAGTACCAGCTCCAGTCTCCACAAGCCGCCACGTCAGCGTGAGCACGCCTCCGCTAGCGGCGCAGATCTGCCCGCAACCCTCGCCTCACACCTCCCCGTCCCCCCTTCCCTACCCATGGCCCGCAGCCCCACCGTCCATCTCCAGCGCGAGCGTGCCTCCGCTAATGGCGCAGGCCCCAACGCCCGCCATTCCCCCTCTCCTTTTTCCTCCTTTTTCTTCTGCTCCCGGAACTGTCCCTAGCGCGAGCATGCCTCCGCTAATGGCGCAGGCCCTCCACTTCCACCTACCGCCGCCGCTCAGCTCCCTCTGATAGCCAGGTCTGCGCCAGTTTTAATACTGGCAGATGCTCAAGGCAGCGCTGCCGTTTCATGCATGTTTGCAATTTTTGTGGCGGCGCTCACTCCCGCTTGATATGTCCAGTGCAAAAAGCTGCAAATAAAAATGTTAAACAATACTTATCGACTCCTGTAAATGTTTCTCGTTTGTCTTCAGAATTGCTTCATCACCCTGACCCCTTTTTTACTGATTATCTACTATCGGGTCTCTCTCATGGCTTTCACCCCAGTGTCGGAAAACTCCCCTCCCTAAGCCTCATCTGCCCCAATCTCCAGTCCGCTCTCGCTGAACCCGAAACAGTCGATCTCCTAATTAAAAAAGAAACAGACGCGAACTTCATGATCGGCCCCTTTTCCGTCCCTCCCTTTAATGTTTTCCGTGTTAGCCCCATCGGTGTAGCTACCAGTTCCGGCGACTACCTTTCCACTTCCCCTCGCTTGCTCTTCCTTCTCACTTTCTTCCGCCATGCCTCTACCCACCCCTCCGAACGCCCTCGCCTTGGAACCACCCCCCGTGGCCAGCAACATCAGGACACAGATCTTGGCAGGTGCGGATGTAGATATTTTTTCCCTTTTGTCACCAATTTCACCCTCGTCTGCAGATCGCCAAATCGGCTGCGGAGGATTTTCTGTCACTTTAAAAAACACCGCTCACAACCCATCACGTATTTGATCATTTGCCGAATTCACGATCGCTTTCACCCATTACATAGAAGTCATCTGCACTGTTTTTCCTCACAGGAGACGCGAGCTCGTCGATTATCTCACGATAGTCGCCGAACTCGCGTTATCATACGGCGGCTCTCACTTTTACACTTACCACAAATTATTTGCAGCTAAATGCGCCATCCGAGTGGCCCAGTGGAACCAATGTCCTTACTGGGGGGCCTTGGACACCGAACTCCATAACAGAGTATTTTTAGGCTGCCGCAACATATCTTGCGCGGTCTGCCGATCCGTCGCCCACTCCACCATTACATGCCCTCTAATCAACCCATCTATTCCCCCCTGCCCCGAGCCATCCCAGCCCAAATCCACCAGCTATGTCCCGCGTCTCCTAGACATCCCAACCACCCCCTTTCCCCCCACTTCCACCTACCGCCGCCGCTCAGCTCCCTCTGATAGCCAGGTCTGCGCCAGTTTTAATACTGGCAGATGCTCAAGGCAGCGCTGCCGTTTCATGCATGTTTGCAATTTTTGTGGCGGCTACTCCCAGGGGTTTTTTCCTTTTTCAGTTGCCGCAGCAGCGCCCGCTTCCGCAGAAGCCATTTTTCTTTCCAGATGCCGCAGCAGTGCCCGCTCCCGCAGGAGCTTTCCATATCTCCCCACTGCCGCAGCAGTTCCCGCTCCCGCTGGAGCTTTCCATATCTCCCCACTGCCGCAGCAGTTCCCGCTCCCGCTCGAGCCATTATCTGTATTTTACACTGCCGCAGCAGCGCCCGCTTCCGCAGAAGCCTCTAGTTCTCTCTCCTAAGCCTCAGCAGTGCCGCTACTTCAAGCGATGTCCAGCACCCACCAATTTTAAAGTTCTGCATATTTGGGGGGTTATCAACGCTCCTCTCTGGCTGCTGTCCCATACTAATTGCATCTTTGGGGGAGCATTCTGGGTCCGGGCTTAATCCCGAGCTCGGACCCCTCTCCCCGGACAGGGGGAGTACCCCGGGCTCGAGAGTAATTACCGAGCTCGGAGCCCTCTCCCCGGACAGCACGCCAAATACGCATAACCTTTACTCTGTTCATTATATGTAAGTGTGAACTCGTGAAGTGATGTTTTATTAACAAGTTTCGGGAGGAGCGCGCGCAGATAATTAACACGGCCAGTTCATCATCAGTAATTACACCATCTATCCAATCAGCACAAGAGAGAACCTCTATAAGTAATCAAAGCAGCCTTACCTCCATTATCTCTAGTCTTTCAGCATCCCTCCACCCCCCCGACTCCTCACCTTCAGCCCGTTCCTACCCCAGCACGGGGAGGAACACTCGGGGGGAGCGCTCTGGGTCCGGGCTTAGACCCAGACTGGACTCACATGAAAGCAGAACAGCTCACTCTGTAATTAATGGAGTTTAAAAACATCACGTAAAAACATGTTGAAAACTAAAGCTGCAAACTTAAAAAAAAAAAAAATTTAATTATTTTTGTAATATCTCACGAGGTTTCTCTTTGACAGTTTTTAAATTATAGTTGTGTGTCTGGCAATTGTATTACTCTTATGAATGTTAAACTAGATTAACAAGATGTTTACATTTTGTGAATAAAATGTTAGTAGTGTTTTACCATGTACAACTAGACGCCACAAATGATAGGTTGTTGTAGGGGGTTGTCGGGACATTGCGAGATGGCTGCCAGCGTGTTCTGGGGGGTTGCTTACTGGCCCAAGTAAGACGAGCCCACCTACTGTACTGTTTGTTGCTATTATATTCTTTGATAAGTCTTCTTTGGCCACTTGTTCTTTGGTCTGAAATTTCAAATGTGTAGCATAATCATGAGAAATGTTTAATAGATAGAATTAGCATCTATTCAAATCTAACCTTAAAGGGATAGTTCACCCAAAAATGAAATTAATTATATTAAAAAATGTCATGTCTCTTCCAAGCTTTATAATGGCAGTGAATGGGGGTAGAGATTTTGAAGGCCAAAAAAGTGCGTCCATCCATCATAAAAAGATGGATGGCTCCAGGGGGTTAATAAAGGCCTTCTGAAGTGAAGCGATGCATTTGTGTAAGAAAATATCCAGATGCATATGACTTCCTGTGACACTTCTTGCTTCGGCTTCCCTCGTGTCACTATTCACAACACACTTAGGTTGTGATTCCCAATTCACTTACATTTACGTCAGTCGTGAACTCGACCCTTTCATAAACACGAGTATGACAATTGGCCAGTTTATAGTTAAACAAGTTAGAAATATTATTATTGGGTTTTTTTACACACACCCATTGTTTATGATGTTATTTTTAGAACATCAACATTTGGACACCCATTCACTTGGACACATAGATGGATTATTTTTGTAAAAATCTTTGTTTGTGTCCTTTTGAACAACAAAGAGTCATGCATCTGGAATAGAGTATGTTTCTGGCAAAGTATGAGTTACTTAGCTAGGATCACTACAGGCTCTTACATTTTTGGTGTTAAAAAGTTATAAAATAAAAACAAAAATGTCAGACAGTAGTTGCATTTGCCTTTTTTTAAGCAATTTAAATATATATATTTTCTCCCTAAATAGAAAAAAGGTGTGTAGAGCATTGGTTTTATTTTAATGAATCACAATCTTAATGAATATTTGAAAAAATCTCCTCGAGTTTTGTGTGAGAGACTGAAAAGCAAAAAGTTATCAAAGTATGCATGCTTTTGATCTTCTCTTTTTCTGATATGCTGTCATGAATGTGTGTGTGAGTGTGTGTGTGTGAGCAGGATAGAGCGTTTGAAGCTGAGCAGTGATGTGTCTGTACTGAAAATGTCCTTTTCTTTGTGTTCATTAGGCTTAGTACTCTCTTTGGTCAAAAGAGGCCTTTGTAAAGAATGTTAACCCCACATTGCAAGAAGTCAGAGTCATCTTTATGTTCTCAAACGCAGTTTGTATTTGGTGTTTCTTGAAGGAGGACTTGGTCCCAAAAAGTAGTATTTTGTTTTATTATTTTATTTTATTTTATTTTTACATCCACTAAACTGGCCTTGGAATCATCTTGTAAAAATGTGTAGTCTTTGGCATAACTCGTTCTACTCAACCTGACTTTGTTTTTGTTTTTTTTCCGTTTTTTTTTTCCGAATGCAATAAAAGTGCATTTTAAGTGTAACTGAAGATTCCAAATACATAACTCAAACCAACTCACAACAGGGAGGAGTACATGTGATGACATCAAGGGGCGTTTCTATGACTAATATTTGAATTTGTGAAGTTGTGTAGGAATATAAAAAACAAAAAAACAAAAAACAAGACATCTGATTGGTGGAGGCCCTTAACCAGCACCAATCAGTGATCATGTCACTCTACCACCACTGATGCGTGAGCTGCAGGCTTTGATAAATCTGCTCTAAATGTAATGCCAAACTAATGTCTGGTGATTGGGAACAGGGTTAAGTCAGTCTTAACACAGACGAGCACTTACACAACATACAAGATATACAGTTTTTTAATATTTAAAGGCATATTGCTGTCAAATAAAAATACATGCTTACATTTACAGTTAGATACGCTTGACACACATAATGTACTTTGATGTCATGTGTGAGATACATTGAGACAGATACGCTCATATTTGGCCACACACGTCACCCCCATTCTTCAGGTCCTTGCAGCATGTCATCCATGATATGTCTGAGTCATTTACTCTAAAGTAGGTGACTGTGTCAGTGGCCATTAAAATATTAACACATACTGACAGAAGGGGCTTTTCTGGACTTTCAGCTATTGAAGTCTTTAGTTACGGCCTTAATGTGTGTTTGATAGCCTGATAACCAGTTTGACCAATTTTTACTCATATTCGTATTTCTAAATATAAAATATAAACATTACATTCTAAAAAATGGCCCACTGCACAGACTAAACACATATATTCACTCATCTAAACATAGTAATTACATTTATATCATATTACAGTAGTACCTTTACTGTTTATGCTTTCATAAATACAATTGCTTTTGTTATTTGTAGAATTTCAAACATACATTTAATGTCCAATAAAATGCATACTGTATGCAATGCAGCAAAATGTATATTTTAGTAGGATTTTTTGTGCTCCATTTGTTTGCCATCACTCCTTCAGTGAAGTCTGAGAAGTTTAATGGAGCAAATTAGGCAAAACGTTAAACTTTATGCAAAATGCATTTTGTCCTACTGTATTTTTCAGATGTGTTTTGTCCAAATAAATGCTTTTTGCACAACTGTAAAGTGACTTGACTGGGCAGATAATTTCTCACAGATTAATCACAATTAATCGATAATCATATGCATTGCTGATTATTTTCATTATCCATTATTATCAATATTAGTTGTTGCAGCCCTACATCACAGTTTGTTCACTGTGACAAATTGTAAAATAATTTTTTATATATTTTCCATTTTAGTAATTATATTCAAAGCATGTTGTGATTATTTAGTTTATTAGTGTGCAAAAAAGCAGAAATAAAATAATTAGAGATTTAAAATAATTAAAGCAATGAAATAATAAGCTGAAAGATAATAAATAGTTATAAATAAAATAGTAAATAATTTAATATAATTAAAATAATAAAAGTATATAATATAAATGTCTGTATGTCAATTCTCAGACACATAAAATGTTAAATTAATTGTAATTTATCGTAAACAAAATATTAGTAGATTTCTAGTGTTAAGTAGTTTTAGCAATTTTTCCTGACATATTAAATAAATGAAAGGATGCTCTTACAGTATGTTCAAACATGCGCTCATGTTTGCTTGGGTGCGCTATATTTAGCGCATGAATGAATACTCAAAAGATGCTGTGCTTATAGATATGGGTCAGGAAACAAAAGGAGACTAAAAGGAGAATGAGAGGGGGGGGGGGGAGCTCTACAGCTACTCTGTGCTGTAGAGGAAGCACAGAGTGAGCATGGCACGGGAGTGAGATACAGAGAGAAAGAGAGAGAGAAATAGATCAGCATCTCCAGGCAGTGGAGAAGTCGACGCCCAGCACTGATTCCAGAAGCAGCTCATCACTCACTCCCTCAGTCTCTTCCGTCAATCCTCTGCTTTCCTCTCCCTCATGTCCTAGATTCACTGGAGCAATTTTCTCCTGAGGAACTTGTCATCGTAACATCCCCAGAGCGTTTTTTAGATAAAAACTCTCTTATCGGAAGCTGGAAACTTTGAATCTCCCTCATTTGAATGGATGAAGTCAGTCTGCTGTCATCCTTTGAGGGGGAAGCTTCCTCATTTCCTTTCCGCTCTGATCCTTGTTCGGTGCGGATGATGGAGTGATGTGTCTCAGGATGGAGAGATTTGTGCTGGGGCTGGATATCTGAGAGCTGGGTTAGTTTCGACTGGGCTTCGGACACGTGTCTTTTAGCAGACTTTTGAAAGCAAGCTGAAGGGGTCACATCTGATCGGTTCACAGAAGTGTGTGTATGTTTCTGGGACCGTTTGCAATGGGTTGCACTGCAAGTGTGATCCTGTTTGAGGGACTGCGGCGTGTGTTGCACAGGAACTGTGGATATGTGTGTAAACCAGAGCTGGAGGCTGAAGAGCCAGAGGAAGAAGACACACTCAGTCGCAGAGAATCATTGGCAATCACACCACCAGCAGCTGCATCATCGGTACTATGTGTGTGTGTGTGTGTGTTGCTTTTTGTCATTTTAATTGCCCTAAGTTGTGCTTTAGACATCATATAACTGTTTTTTATCTTTATATAATGAATTGTGTACAGAGTTAAGGGCTTTCCTCTGACAGTATTACTCAGCACTCTCTGAAGTAGCAGTTTGCTGAGTGGAATGTTTCTTCAAGTGTGTGTGGAAGTGTGCCTGTAGGTTTATGTATTATGTATCTCTCTGAAAGTCGTGTAGTGGTTATTAAGTATACCTGGGTATTCCTTCTGTTACTAGGGAGGTTTGAATTGCCTAGTAAAATCCCCCCAAAAAAGATGTATCTCATATGTGGCTCATATACTGTATGTTCATAGATATGTTTACATGAGATTATTTAAGCCACATAATATATATTTATATTTTATATATACTAGGCTGGTTTGAAATAGACAGTAGAGATAGGACAGAAAATTAGGGGGAGAGAGAGGGAGAATGAGATTGATCACCAATGCATGACTCAAAATAGAGCCCAAGGAATTCTATAGTAGAGTATAGTATAGTAGAGAGATGATAGATAGATAGATAGAAAAATATTATACAATAATTAAATTATTTAATAATACATTCTCAAGTAATATAATGATTAAAGGGTAAGCATTGGAGTCCATCCTAAAGCAATCTGGAGGGATGCAGCAGTGGCCAGTGATGTATTCCTTGCTGTCTGGCATGAATAGACTGTAACTGGCAGTAAGTGTGGTCCTGCAACACAGATGGAGATGTGGGACATGAAGCTGTAACTACTTGTCTGAAGCATGTGCTCCACAGCAAGACTATGACTCCAAGTGACACATAATCTTGCAGTACAGTGACAACATGGCAGTTTTTTCCAGACAGACAGACAGAGAATGAGAACAGAACATTGATGAGTCTGAGCGACCCATCTGCTCGCTAATAAAGCTGCATGTAACTGAGGCTTGATCACAGGTTAATCTTTCCTCCATAATGCAGAAAACATAATCAGCTTTTCCATGATCTACAATAGTTGTGTGAGCCTCTCTCTGCTGGGATCATATATCACAAATGCTTTCAATCAGACGTGCTCAACTTATCTCTACATAATGTGCTGTTCTCCACAGCTTATGCTTCCACTAAAAGGTGCGTAGACCCTGTAAACCGCTCTTATCACACTGTCTGCTGCTACACAGCACCAGCTGGCTGAAGTTCAGGCCTAGCCGTGAATCTCCCACTGTGGATGGGTGTATACAGTGAGGTCGGGGCTTTCTGGATGTATTTTTTTTTCTGTCAGTGGTCCCCGCCCTGGCTCCCTGCCCTGACCCCCTTTGGGAATCTTCCCAATTATTGCGTCAAAGTGGGATTATGCAATTCACCCAAGCTAATGTCATAGCTCAAGGGTGTGGGGAACAGAGTGCATATGTATGTGTGTAGGTCATTGATGCGTTTCATGTGTTTGTAGTTGTTCATAGACAAGACGTTATTGATTGAATGCTTAGACACACAATGACATAAAGTCGTACTATTAATTAGTTAGGGATGCTTGTTAAAACAAGAACATTGCTTATATCCTTATCACTTAGGATTAATATTTTTATCCGCAGTTAGAGATGTCATGACATCAGAAATCAAATTTCCCTTCATCTTATGGCATACAATAGTCTTTGTATCATTAAACATCTTGCAAGTTTCATAGCTTAAAACGTCCTCCACAGTCCAACAAGAGCATTTAAAGGGATAGTTCACCCCAAAATAACAATTCTGTTATTAATTACTCACCTTCATATCGTTCCAAACCCGTAAGACCTTCGTTCATCTTCGGAACACAAATTTAGATATTTTTGATGAAATTCGAGAGCTTTCTGACCCTCCATAGACAGCAAGGGAACTACCACGTTCATGGCCCAGAAATGCAGTAAGGACATCGCACACATGCATCGTCATACTCTCGTGAATGGCGGTGGAGACTGACCGGAAGAGAAGAAATTGTTGTTGTTATTTTTGTTTTCTTTTGCGCACAAAAAGTATTCTTGTAGCTTCATAAAATTAAGGTTGAACCACTGATGTCACATGTACTAGTTTTAATGTCCTTACTATGTTTCTGGGCCTTAAACTTCGTAGTTCCGTTGCTGTCTATGCCGGGTCAGAAAGCTCTCGAACGAAGGTCTTACGGGTTTGGAATGACATTAGGGTGAGTAATTAATGACAGAATTTTCATTTTTGGGTGAACTATCCCTTTAAATCAAGCTCGAAAAAAAATGGCTCATTTGGACGTTGTGGGATTTGTGAGGGCAAATTCATTATCATGTGACTGCCTCCAGTGCAAGTTAGTCATGAAACTCTGATGGAGTATGTTTATAGATCTTTAATGAGATTAAAATTTACATAGTTTGGTTCTGTGTTTGCTGTAAGCAAGTCTGCAGCACGCTATCAGAAACCCTTCACCTCCCGAGCTCACCCTTATGGATCTGCTATGGGTAATTTCATGTAAAGATTTTGTGCAGCAGCAGTATGTCTTACATGCTCACATCAGCTTGTCTGTGGATGTATTGGCAGTAGCAAGTCACCATACTTGCTCTGCAGCAGCAGCAGCAGCAATAATCAACAGCAGCAGCAGCAGTGTAGCAGATTTATTCCACCAAGACTGAATACATGAACACTGCCATATCCATTTCCATACTAAAATGTTCAGAGAGTTGCCATTACTGAAATGTTTACTGAAAAATTACTGAAGTTTTACATTATTGCACCAATGGCCGCGGCCACTGGCGCTCAGATGCTTAACAGAGGAAACCTGTCTACACCAGATGCGAGCTTCAAGTCAAAAACAGATAGAAACTATTATAATCACTGACTCTGTCTACACTGGATATACAGTATACAGAGTCCCATTTAATTTCTGATGTACTCCACGTGCTTGAGCTACTCCCAACAGGACAAATGGAAGAATAAAGGGAGGTTCACTTTGAAGCGTCCAGTTTAAACAGCATGTTTGCATCTGTAAAGCCTTCAGGAGGGTCCAGCGTCAGGAACAAGTAATTATTATAATGGCATTCTGAATCACATCAGAGGATTATACTCTGTGTTTGTTCAGAGAAATTGATTGCTGATTGTTTTGTAAATGAGGCATAGTGTAATGGAGAGTTCGCAAAGAAATAGCATTTTGCGGAGAAAGTTTGCAAGTGAACGCAAACGCATTGAAATATAATTTTTCCTCCCCCCATTTTTTTCCATTACCAAAACTTTTGAGTTTCCCTAAGAAATATTGCATTTGTTTGCAAAACTATTGCGTTCTCTTGCAAAAGTTTTTCCGGGGTAAAGTTTTGACATAGGCCTAATGTTTTTTGCATGGTTTCCAGTAAAATGGATAAAATAATCCCATAAATTGCCTCATAAATAATCCCATAAATTAAACAAGGGAATCTGAGCCATATCAAGGGATCAGTTGGTCAGAGACTTTGGTATTGGCTTTTTTAACTTGGCACTAAGCAACTAGATGCTGCCTAGGAACACTTTAACAACCACTTAGAACACATTAAAAACCAAACAAAACAATGTCCTGGCAACAATCTAGAACAGGTAATGAAAAACTTTCTCGAGGAAGCAGCACTGGCCTGATCGTTAAGATAGTTTTGGGGAGCTAAGGTGACAGATAGCGGGGCTGAAACCCACCTAAAAAGGGGTTAGAACCGCCCCTGGTATAGCGTGCGTAATTATATTGAAACATAAATATATAACCAGTTTACCTGATTTAATGTGATGGCTGAGCCTGTTTCTGAGATAACAACATGCCAGTCCGTGGTTGGATTTCCGACATGGCTAATCGTAAATCATTTTACACTGTCAATAAACGTGACCAGGGTTGCCAGGTTTTCACAACAAAACCCGCCTAATTGCTACTCAAAACTAGCCCAAAACTACAAAACGCGGCAACAGTGTTAAAGTAGCCCAATTCTTGACCTACACTGAGCATGACTGATACTCGAGCCAACTCTGCTCTAACTGTCGACTAGCAGTGGGAGTCAGATTGCCCCCTAGTGGATGGCTAAAGATTTGTTAACTCATATTCATAAATCCTCAAGGGAATGTCTCTGAATTAACTGATGCTCACGCCCCCCTTGACAGGTGCTGGCCCCACAGGTTGAAAACCCCTGATCTAGAACACCATAGAGTTGTGGCAGCGAATTCAGAAAATCATAAAAAAGTAATATTATTGAAATATTAATTATAAATTGCTTTCTTTGTGTAGACTATTGTCTGCTATCTTGCCCTTCCTAAGGGCGACCTTTGACCCCAGAGAGGTGACTACAGGAAGTGTGTGTGTGTATGTGTTTGTGTACACATGTGCTCCCGCTGAGTGTCTGAATATGAATGGATGTCAATCATACACCATGTCGCCTGACCTTTCCCGAGGACACCAGAGTGCTGGACTGGTGCAGATAAGCAGATCTGTAATTGTGTGTCTTATCCTGCTGTGTGAATGTACTTTGAAGGAAATTAGTTGTTTATAATATGAGACTATCTATTTTTCTTATGAAAGATCTCTGTATGGAGTTAAAGAGACAGATGAATGCAGGGCGATATTTTGGTGGTTTCGCCACCAAAAAAATTTGTGTTTAGTGGCTTTTAGTCTATTTCTGTCCATATATGCTATATTGATAACTCATGTTGGACTACACAGTTTTGCTAAACACAAAAGCTCTCTAGATTAAACATGTCTTTCCCCATGTTCATTTTAATTTTAGTTTAACTTTTAGTCATTTTGTTATGTGCTTCTGTCATTTTTATTTAATTGTTTTGTAAATATTACTTTTTCTGTTTAACTTATTTTGATTCGTTTTACACCATATTTATACTGTGCATTCATACAGTTTCTATACGGTTTCATTCGGCTATATTGAATTCATCTTCCTTCATACTTAATACTGACTAATCCCTGCAGTAACTTTCGTAGAACTTTTTCAACTTTCAGTGTCATTCTTTTGGTAAAATCAATAAAAAGAAGGACTTTGTCTCTTTGTTGTTCTATTCTATGTTGGGTGTTGTTCTATGGCAGGTGAAACAGACAGTTAAGATCTCTGTTTCAGCGCTGAGGGAGGACAGATGAGCGTGACATAACACAATAGTGGACATGGACAAACACACATACACACAGACACTCCCCCATACCAGAACAGCTGTGTGAAGGAGTGGTCCCTGCTTCTCACAGAGAGAGAGAGAGAGCGAGAAAGAGAGTGAGGGAGGTACTGAACTGAGGAAAACATTCTTGAGAACTCCACATGGTAAAGTTCAGAAACAGAGAAGAGTGGAAGAACAGGACGAGACACTCAGCCAGGGGGAGAGCAGCAGAGAACGAAGAATACCCCCGGGTGTGCATAGCTCAAGTGCATAGCTCTTGTGTTAGTTTGCCTCTTAGTCCTGTGCGAGACATAGCCTGTTTTTTTATTCTGTGACTGACGTTGATTTGAGGATTTAGCTCTTGGTCCTTCTGGAGTGAGGGCGCTGTGGATCATGCAGGGCAGGGCTGGACGAGCCGCCCGTAAGGATGCAGTATGTGAAACACCTCAGCAGGGCAGGAGTCTGGGGGAGATGGAGATAGAGGGGGAAACAGCAGCGCCCATAGGGGTAAGTCTCTTATGTGACCATTTAAAGCGCTAAGAACATCTAAGATCTAGTACCTCTGGCTTACAGCTATACTGATGTACTATACAGGTGAGCGTGATTTCACCAAGTACAACATGTTCCTGGATCAACATCCTTGTTGATCCTGGAACAACATTCCAATCAACCAATCAGAATAGAGCTATAACTTTTTTAGGAAATATCTGTTTTAGGCTTACAATCAGGGTTAGGTGCTTCTACACTCTTGTTAATCAGCTATCATTTCCCACTGATTTTAGGAATAAATTATGGGTAGGGTTAGGTTTAGGGGTAGGGATTGGGTTAAGTCTATATTTTTGGACATTAATTTTGATCAAGGATCATCAAAAGATGTTGATCCAGGAACATGTCTTACTTGGCAAAATCACGGCGACCGTACTATACAATATAAGTATACTATATGAATCTATACTATGCTATATAATCTTCTACGAATCCAACAGTAGTTTCAGCTCACAGTTAACCTAAAAAACAATACATTATATTTTAAAAATGGAAAATTAATTGGCACTGTAACGTTATTTTTATTATTTTCAATTAAGCACATTTTCCCTTCAAATTCTCATTACTGTAAAACAGATTGTATAATGACTAAATGCTTTTGCTCACATTTATTTTACAGTTGGTTAGTATTTCTCATAATTCTAAAAGGGAAATAAAAAACCAACAAATACTGTAAACAATACAGTAAATTTGTAGGAACAATAAAATAAATTTGGTGTAGAAACCATTTTCACTCAGAAATTGCTAGTAAATTTCACAATTACAAAGAATAAAACGTGAAATACTGAAGTAAACTATTTTCTTGTAGTATTTTCTTAAAAATAAAATGTAAAAAGTATTACAATAATCTTACTTTTATTTTCAACTTCGACAAATATTTTTTACAGTGTACACAGAAAAAAGTTTGGTCACTCAGAAATTGATGAATTTCACAATTACAAAGAAAAACAGCAAGTAAAACACTGAATTAAATATAATTTTTTTGAAGTAGAAAGACTGAAATTTTCTTGTAATCTTGTTTTCTTTAAAACTTTTGCTTTATTTTCAATCATCTTGTACAATCATCTTTGCATACTTAACAATTTAAATAATAATTTATGAATAAATAATAATACTCAATAAAGAATAATTGATTTTCTGCAGTATGATGGAGATTTGTGTGGGGAAATGAGCTTAATTATCATTAAAATAAAGTTATGATTAAAATGAAGTTATAAAACAAAATATATAAAAAAGCTTAACATTTTGTATTATTTATTTGTTGATATTTAGGGTAAAATATAATCCAGACAGGTTTTATGATTCACAAAATAAGTGAAAACTAATTTGCTGTGTGAGTGTATACATGTGTACAGTGTATGTGTGAGAGTGTTGATGTACTGTATGTGTGTGTTTAGAGCTGTTGCACCTGTGTTGGTCCGTAGTGAAGCTCAGATTCACTTCAAAAGCTCAGTTTCGCTTCAAAAACCTTCCTGATTTATTGAATTATAGAATGAAATTGTGTGTGTTTGTCTGTGTGTGTACAATAGTGTGTGCCCATGTGTCTGTGGCAAATCGGAGCAAGAGTACAAGGATTTACAGCCCAGTTAAACAGCAAGGGCCGTCTGCTCCTACCTTAAGATCCTCCCTCGGCCTGAAGGGAGGGAGACAGTTTAATGAGATTCCCTTTCCCCTCCTCTTCCTTTGCAGTTCCAACTTGACATTTGACACAACACATTTCTGCAGTCCTGCACACATAAACGTGTGTGTGTGTGTGTGTGTGTGCAAATGAGTGTGCGTGCTAGACGTTTGTCAGGATGTTCTTCAAAAAGAAGCATCAGCGTCTTCCAAATGCTGCACATACATGTGTGTGTGTGTGTGTGTGAGTGTTTAAATGACTGTGCCTAGCCTTGGCAAGTTCCTAATTAGTCTCATATTGTATTCATTAGTAGGTGTTTGTGTTGGCTATGTTGAGTGACCTATGGGAATTGCGGTTCAGTCTAGTGGCTGGCATTCAGGCTGGCACGTTGGCTGCTTGTGTTGCCAAAATATTGATTTTGTAAAATCCATGCAAAGTGTAAGACTAGAACACTTCTGAATGAAGGGAGTCCCTGTCAATGCACGCAATAAGTGGATTATGGCCAAGAAATTCTCCACACACACACATGAACACACTGGTTTAAACCCCACAGGGTTTTTATAAAGACTTAATGGAGATCTGTTACACTACTTTTAACATTGTCTCTTAAAATAAAATATACATAAAAATATAAAAACAGATTCACCTGAGAGTTGCTAACATACAGTAAGAGTATAAGTGGTATTAAATGATGTGCAATAGATCAGATAAATTTGTCTTGGATGAATTCAATGAAAAATGTCAGTTCAAACGGAAATCTCTGACTTCTAACTGCACACATTAAAGGAGTAGTTCACCCAAATGTTTGTTCTTCATCGGACAAATTTGTAGAAATGGAGTATTACATCACTTGCTCACCACTGGATCTTCTGCAGTGAATGGGTGCTGTCAGAATGAGAGTTCAAACAGCTGATAAAAACATCACAGTAATCCACAAGTAATCGACACGACTCCAGTCCAATTAATTTATTGTGAAATGAAAAGCTGTGTGTTTTGTAGAAGGTTTTTAGCATCAAACTGTTGTTTTTCAGGTAAAATACGAGAGAATCAGGAGAGACATATGCACAGATCAAGCTCTGTTTACACGCAAAAACAGTCCAAAACCGTTCTAAACCAATATTGTGATGTTTTTATCAACTGTTTGGACTCTCATTCTGACGGCATCCATTCAATGCAGAGGATCCATTGGTGAGCAAGTAAAGATGAATTTCTCCAAATCTGTTGAGGAAACAAACTCATCTACATCTTAAATGGCCTGAAGATCAGTAAATTTTCAGCTAATTTTCATTTTTAGGTGGAATATTCCTTGCATATCTAGATAAATCAGAGTACAGTTTGTGACATTGTTGTCTTTTCTGAAACTTGGGTCTTTTTCTCAGGAGAAAAATCTGAGATAAAGGAGATTTCGTCAGATTGCTCAGTAGGAGAAACAACTGAGATATCACAAGAACAGCTGATGATTGCATTACCATATTATTCTGGAGTTTGATGCTTGAATGCTTGACATTTTTTACAGTTTTTTTTTCTGATTCTGACTGTCATTTCATTGTGCACTGGCACATTTTGTCATGTTTTCAGTGCATTGTTTGCACATGAATATATTAAGCCAGAGATTGACATCATTATATTTACAAAGACATATTGTAAATCAAAGGCATATTGTGTTTAATAAGTACTCACTTGCACATTTCAGAGATGGTTGTGGCAAACAGCTTTATGAAAGTGTGTGTCTGTGTGTGCGTGTTGGACAGGAAATATTTCTCCCCAGAGGTTACCATCTTTTCCATGATATCTTGGCCAGTTAGTGCCTGAGGCCTGCCGCTCAGTGCTGTGTGTCCCCATAAAGCAATGATGTCACAATGGACATTGTAACAGAGACCTTTTTGCCTTTCTTTATTGGGTGATGTAGGCTTGTTGGTGCCGACCATAGCCAATCATAGCATGGATTATGGGAAGCAGAGTGAAGTGCCTGGTACAGTTCAACACAATACTCATTCACAACTCTCTTATGCCTTCACTTCTATCTCACTCACTAACAAACAGAACAGAGTAACTGGGCACAAAGACATTTGTGTTTGTCTTTGGCTCCTGTAAAAGATACTGTATTTAAAAATTTTGTACCACATTTATTCAGTATATGAATAAAGGAAAATATGTTAAAGATAATGCATAGGATTTTACCTGACAAATGATATAATGATAAATCAAATTTTCCTTAATCCTTTGAGATACCAAAGGTCATTGTACGTTGAATTGATACTATAACATTCAGATCTCCAACGTTTTTCACAGTCCCCAAAAAAATGGCTGCAATATAACAAAGAGTGAAAAATTTAAGGGGGTCTGAATACTTTCCGTACCCACTGTAGATAAATGGCCTGGACTGAACTTTCTGACATCAGAGTACAATGACTGGCCACATTTAGACATCAGCAACATCAGTCACAATGAGGTAATGAGAAATAAAGTAGATATACTATTCTTAATAGCAAAAGAACTAGGAGTAAAATGAGGGAAAGTTTCTTTCTGTGCAAATCAGTGATACACAGTGGACTTCTGAATATGACAACATGGCAGAAGTAGTATGTCTGAAAATGTTTTCATAAACATATTCACACTACATGTATATAGAACATATTGTTTAACAGTTGCAAAGTACATTTAAAACCATATGTAGTGCCTACTAGTTTCGGATGCACCCTCTCTGGGTTTGGATTTTAATCTGTTGATCATTTTTTCAAATTTTCCTTCGATTAAGGAGAAGCGCTTTTGAGACATTGCCTCCCTTGCCTCCTCAAAGAAAGCACCGCTAGTGTAAATCCTCTTTAAAAAACATTCTTACATTTTACTTATGATTTACACAGTAAATTAAAAGTGTACCTCAGGGGAAAAAATATTGAGTATATGACGCCCTTAATGTCCTGACTGAATTCATAACAATGCTTTTGATAACACACCAGAGGATCTTCAGTCACTTAACAAAAGCAAAAGCAAAGCCTTCCATGAGCTTTTCTAACTGATGGTCATTTATTTGAATTCCTGATTTTATGTTGTTTATTTGAAATCCTGAACATTTGATTTTTTCTTCTGGTATACTTCTGTTGAACTTGTGTGTGTGTGTGTGTGTGTGTGTGTTTGTCTCCAGGTAAAACCAAAAGTGATCGAGCCGTTGGACTATGAGAGCGTACTTGTCCAGAGGAAAACTCAAATACTAAGTGATGTCCTCAGAGACATGCTGCAGTTTCCTATTGATGACTTTCAGGTAAGAACGTCTGTTTATCTGTACACATCCAGCTCTCAGACCATCTGCTCTCCCCTCAGTATCCATTCCTTCATTGTTCTGTCATCTATTTTTCCCTGCTAGAGGCTCATGTACACTTTCAGTTCTGTCAGTATTTTTTGTTCTCTACTTATCTGAATTCATGCTGCGATTTCCTCTGAAATGTTATTTTTCAGCATAATTCTGAGAGCTGAGTAACCTGTGCAAATGTTAATTTTCGCTGTCTCTCAGTGGTGTGTCTTGAGTTTGCTTCCTCCTTCGGCTCACTAGTCATACATCACTTTTCTTTCTGTGTTCACAAGAGCCTGCTTTTCCATCAATCACAACCATTATACAACCCTCAAATAACATTACAGTAACATTGTCTCAGGGGATTTCTCAAGCTGCTTCTCTGAATGGAACCATCTACTTGTTTTCCTTTAGAAATGGGTGTGTATGCAAGAGATCATTGTTATGGGCCTTGGTTTATGAGGAACAAAAAAACTGTGTTCTGCAAGCAACACACACACACACAGGTTCTCATACAACGCTTCAGCAGTGTATAAAGTCATGCCCAGTCCAGTCGAGGCTAGTAAACTGACTTCAGAGCATAACGCCTCAGACTGGTTAGGGATGAGTTCACCAAGATTATTTTGGTGCAACAGCATAGTTTGCTTATTTAAGATTTTACAAGTGCACAAGCTGGTTAAAGTGAGTGCAGCGTTTCATGTAAAACCCAGGGCTATACAGTGATGGCCATTTTAGCTTCATATTCAATGTTGGTTTCACATCAGGTGTGCTGGAGTATGAATGCACACTGAGACGACTCCTAGAAAGGCACATCTGAACCTCTGTATAATGATAAAGCCAGAGACATGACCATAACCCCTACTGTATATGCTAGTTGTTAGTTTGGTTCAAACCCTAAATTTTGATATAATATTAATCAAAAATATTCATACAAAGTAAAAGGATTAATTATTATAAAGGCCATACTTAATCAATATATTCTTTAGACATAAGCCAAAATGTTACTTAATGTAGGTCAATATAATACTTTTTTTTTTTACAATTTAATTTCACCATTAAAAAAGCTAAATTAACTATAATGTTAATGTAGAATTTTCACTTAAAATACTTTTTGTTTGTCAATGTTTAAATTCGTTTACTAACTAAAAATAAATATAACTTCGAAAGACCTTAATGCTTATTGTGATTTTTAGTTATGTACTCAAAGAAATACCAGAAATAAAACACACAATAATATCTGCAGTAAAGCTAGCCTGCACATCATCACTCTGGTGTCAAGCGAAAATACTATTTAATTCAAATGGATTCTTAAAATTTTTATGGAGTGTCATTTGCGTTTACAGAAAATGAACGAAACTGGAAACTATGATTTCCAATTAGACCAATACAAAAATGCACTTTAATTAAATGACATGGTCGTTTCACTTTTTTTCAGTGTTTCAAAATCCTCCTTGTAACCCATTGTTTAGATAAAAACACATTGGAAGCCTCTCTTTTGTTTATAGCCCAATATGATAATTTTTATTGCTACAAAAAATGTCAAGATTTACACCGACAGTTCTTTTTTATGCATGTTCATGTGCTCGTCTTTGTCTAGTATCTGAAAAATGTCTACATGTATCTGTGTAGATCTCCACTTTGAAGCGTCAGGGCAGAACTCTGTACTCTTCAGTACCAGATGGGGCAGAAAAGAGAGCCAGCAGCCTGCTTGTCCAGGAGGTAAGACCTCAACATATACTCATGGATCAGAGCGAAAAGAGTTCATGAATTGCACTCACTGATAGTGTTGTTTATTTGCACATGTTGTCTGTATTGTGTTAGCATACGATTCATTAAAGGAATTATGCAAATCAGGTTGCAAACACACCCTGTCATTTTGGTGCCTAGTCTAATGCTATTTGCATGCTGCTACAGTATTTGCATTCCACAATTTAAAGGATCTGAGAGGATGCAGTGGAATACCACAATCTGACACACTTTACTGAGACAGTACTGCATCACCCAATCACTGCAGTCCAAGCACCTGAATCATCTCTTAAAAATGCACTTGACCACGTGTCTGGATATATGACTGGATACGGTTCTCTTCTCAAGCATTTGATCATCATTTGATGAATTACTGCTGTTAGATCAGAAAATGCAGGCAAATATCTTGCTTTCTACAGGTGGTAATAGTGCAAAGGTATTTGTGTTTGTGCAAATAGCGCTGAATTTTTTAAACAAGGCGCAATCTAAGCCTAATATTACGCATTATTTACATTAAAATGAGACGTGGTTGTTCTTATAAGAATAATATGACTTAATTTAACCCTATAAAGCCTATATTATAATATTTGATATGCAAATTTTTAAGGCCTTTGAATTATCATCTCTTTAACATCTCTTTCAGAAATGTCCACCTTCAGGATGTGATACACAAGTCTTTTTTTTGCCATTAAATTTTAGCTTATTTTTATAAAGTAAATGTAAGAATAATTTTTTATTGTTAGTAATATTTCAAGATATATAATATCTAGGTGTGTTATGTGCCATAAAAGCCTGCTGTATCATATATAATACTCAACAACAACAAAAAATCTAGTTTTTACTAGGGTTTCAGTGCATTTAGTTCCTGATTAAACAGGATTGCGATTTAAGCCCTCAAATACACGAATAAACAAAAATTTTACCACAGACTATCATTGATCATATTTGAAGAAATAAGACCTTAGATGCAACTAAAGAAATGTATAGAACAAACAGGAATTGTCAACAGGTCAAAACAGGTTCCTAGAAGTTCCTCATTCATGCTATTTCTCCAATAATTCTACTGTATGTGCATTTGTGTTAGAATAAACCATACGTGTGTGTGAGGTCTAGGTCAGGCTAGGGTTGTGTGGATATCATGTTGGCATTGGCCGTCGTCAGCAGAGAGCGTAAAACGATACTTCCTCCCGCTAAAGAGCTCAATGACATCATCAAGGACAGCTGGGCAAGAGCCAGGCAGTTTTCCAGCTTTTCACAAATCAAAACATCTGCCTGGACCATTAGTCGTGTGCACAGAACAACACGCATTCTGAAGGATTGTTCTGTTAAACTTGCAAACAACTTTGTCTGACATAAAATATGTTCAGTTGAATCGCTGAGTAAACATTTGTCATGCTCTTATTTCAGAGCTAGTGTCGTTTTGTTTTAAAAGAGTTGTAATTAAATCTGATCCACAAGGGAATGCAAACAAGATGAACTGCCCAAGAACTTTTATTTATTTTCAGGGTTTTTTTTGTAACGTCATAAGTCATCAGTGTTGATGGCTTAGTTGTCTAAATGCTTTTTGTTTTAGTATTGGAAAAAAAATCTTTAAAATAACAAATGTTTAGTCAAGCATCAGTATTACTATTGTTCATGTTTAGGGGTAGTCTGTTTATTAAACATACCCTCCATTACCCTTTGTACTGTGGACATAAATGAGACCTCAGATTTGCCTAACCCGAGATAAAATGGGCAAAAGCATCCTACACTGAAAAAAAAATCATAAGTTGAGAAAACTCAAAACTTTTATGTAACCAGCTTCAGGACTTTTTTTTGAGTTTACAAAAATGAAGTAAAAAAAAAAACAGTTGTATCAATTTAATTAAACATTAGTTACATTAGTTAGATTTATTATTTAGGTTATTTAGATTTATCTCTATGTCCCTGAACAATTTTGTAGAAACTACACTAATGTTGACTTACCATAAAACATAACTTCTTTTAACAAAACGTATTCAAAATGTATTCTAATTCTGATTGATAAATATTTGCATGTGCAAATCCCCTTTTTTTTTTTAACCAAAAACTAAAATTATTCAAGTGCAAGGGATTATGGGAGATCAGTGATCTTCTCAGCAGCGTGTTGGTGTGATCCTCCTCTCCAAACTTTATTTTGTAGAAACTACACTAATGTTGACTTACCATAAAACATAACTTCTTTTAACAAAACGTATTCAAAATGTATTCTAATTCTGATTGATAAATATTTGCATGTGCAAATCCCCTTTTTTTTTTTAACCAAAAACTAAAATTATTCAAGTGCAAGGGATTATGGGAGATCAGTGATCTTCTCAGCAGCGTGTTGGTGTGATCCTCCTCTCCAAACTTTTTAATATTTAATCTTTTAAGTTGGCCTAAACATTGACTTTATTATATATTGTATTTATTTATTCAATGCCAACTTTTTCTACATTAGATGATTCAATCAACCTTTAAAACAGAGTTTGTCTGACAAAATGGAAGTGGGATTTGTTTTACAGTGTAGTAAGCACTCAAAACACCCTATCAACCACACAGCAATACACACACACACACAACGCTTCATAGGTACTACTCATGTTTTGTCCAGATAATGTAAAAATCTAGTTCTTATTTACAGTTTGTCTGTTTTTATTGTTATTTTTTTTACTATATATATATAGTAACAGATGGAGTACAGAGATGGTTAGTTCAGAATAAACACTTGAATGTTTAGTTCAGAATGGTCTTAAATCTACTTTGTCAGCTCATCTACTCTCTCGCTCCCTTCCTCTTTCCCTCCATTAATTGGATTTAAAATAAGAGTGAGAAAGCCATTTTGGGTTTTAGAGGCTTTTAGTTTCATCTTATCCCTTTAAGAACTGCTGAGGACTGAATGCTTGCCTTGCCAACAAAGCAAATAGAATTGAATCTGCTTTAATGTAATGCCCAGAGGATATATCAGTGTCTGTTTGTGGTGCAGTGTGGTGACAGCTTTAACAGTGATTAGCACAGGGATACAGCCAGTGCCAGAGGAAATTATTTAAAAGAAAAAGCTGTTGCCACAGATTGCTTTGGAAAACATGATACTTATTAGATTACTGGAAGTGTATTAGCCTTTTTGGGTCCTTGTTTGTGTGTGTGCATGCTGGCATATGTGTTTATGTGCTGTCCATATGACAGTAGAGAGAAGACAGACATGTTTGATTTTTTTTTTTCTTTTACAGTGCATCAAGACCTACAACTCTGACTGGCATGTGGTGAACTACAAGCATGAAGATTATTCTGGAGACTTCCGACATCTTCCAAAGTAAGGACCACAAGACTGCTAAAAGTGATCGAAATAAAGAGAAAAGCGATGGAAAGAAGCAAAGATAGCTATCTGAAGTTATTTTAAGTCCAGCTGTTCTTTGTACATCACAAGTGGTTGACCGATATGTTGGCCAATATTTTAGAATTTTTGTCATCGGCCGTTTTTTTTCTTTTAAGTTTTTCTGTTTGACCTACAAGTATCGGAAGCGGGCTTTTAATTTGACAGCTCCAGGTTTTTTTTTTTTTTTTTGGCTAGTGTTATTTATTTGGACAGTGCTAATAAATTATTAAACATAAATGTTAAATAGAGAAAGTAAATGGAAAGTATTTTTTAAAGCCTTTCCCTTTCTATTATTTGTAATTCTTTCTCATACCTTCAACATTTAGCAAATACACATTAATATAATTTTAACAAGTCTTTGAATATGTAATAAATATTTAAAATGAATTATTTAATTTAGTGTGATATCATAGAAGTAGTGGTTGACTGGCCTATTGTGAAGTAGATAAATAGGCCAATATTTGACATTTTAAAATTATTAGTGGTAATTTTTCTGTTTTATTTTTCTTTATTTTAGCAGCTGCCAATGTAGGTAGTCGACAGCAAGGCAGCTCACTAGGTATTGGAATAAATCCCAAAAGTCTTTGTTTGCCCACAGTGTGTTTGTGTGCGTGTGTGAAAGAGAGAGATGCTATTTTACTCACTAATTTTATCAGTGTCCTCGTCCTGTCCTGCCCCAGTGTTGACAGCAAGGTCTCGTCTAGAGCTAAATCGGGAAATGCTCCTTTCTTCACACAATAACAACCCATCAGCAGCCCTTTTCCTATTTCCTCCTCTCTTTTGCTTTCTCTTCCTCTCGCTTTTGTCATTCAGCACATAAATACTCCACCTGTTTTAGGGCAGGGCAGCAACCCAGACAAGTGTCTTTTGTCCACTGATGTCACTTCCTGTCTCAACTAACTGATGGAGCAATTATGTCTTAGCGGTCAATAACTGGCAAATCACATTTTGGAGATCAGGAGACAGCCAGAGTCTGGCATTTGCTAAAGGTCGCAGAGGAAGCAGGAGGAATGATGGTGATGGAGGAGACCGAGATAATTTGTGCTGTGTACGTGAAGCTTCATTGTCATCGTCATCATGAGCAGCATTACGATCCGCCCACCACTCATGATAGTTCCACTAATGCAGTTTCCTTGAACACACATACAGTAGTCAAACACTCGCACACGCACATGTGCACACTCATATGTGTTTTGCATCAGCTGTGTGAGTGATAAGAGCAACGGTGTCCTTGAGTAATACTTGCTGAACCTTTTTGTTAGACATGAATTGTTAGACAGTATGTGCTACAAACATGAATGATAATTTAGCTTGTTGAGATTTTTTTTGCCTAAAAACCACATAGCCACGCACTAAAAACCACTCAGAACACCTTAGAAAATGCTAGCAACACTCTGGCAACCACCCTCAGTACTCTAGCATTGTGACGTTGACTTTTGCACAGGCAAAAAATGTAATCTGTCTTATGTTTGTTTTTTGTTTTTTATAGTAAAGTTCCTCGGCCCGAGAAACTAGCTAGTCATGTATTTGAGGTGGACGAGGATGCAGATAAGGAGGAGGTAAGGGGCGTTTGCCCATGATTCCTAACACCATACTTCATCAGCCTATTACAACACATGACTTTTCTTGCTCCCCTTCTCTCTGTTCTCACTGGCTGATAATCAGAATAAATAAATAATAAGGAACTTACAGCTTATTAGTAATGCGTTTGTGCCGAGCCTCTGGGACTACATTAGCCTTAGAGAAAGAGCAGATGCAGGACTCGCCTGTCTCTGGGCTATCTGATTCCCTGATTGGGTTTCACCTACATTTCCCAGAATTCCAGCTCCATGTCTGCCGTTCTGTCTGAGCGCTCACTCAGAGATGGAGTTTGTTTGTACAGTTTGAAGGCTGTTCCCTGTAGGGATGAGGGAGAACATGAATAATTGAGGGGGTCAGGTGAAAATGGACTTCATGTTGAAACAAGGAGGAGGGCGTCCAGAGGCTCTAATGTGGGAAACTGCGTTAGATATCAATGTGTTTTTGTTCAGGCTTGAAGAGACAGATGAAGTCACAGTGTGTGGGTGTATGATTGCACCTATGTGTTCTTATGTGTGCTTGTTATGTTCCTCTCTGGTTCCTAAAGGATGCCGCCTCATTGGGCTCTCAAAGAGGGGGCGTGTCCAAACACGGCTGGCTGTATAAAGCAAACATGAACAGTGCCATCAGTGTTACAATGAGGGTGAGTTAGCCATTACACAATCCCTTTTTTGATTTAATGATGATAAATTTGTGATTAAGATGATCACTATGTTCGTAAAATACTAGCATACTGAATAGTACACTGTTTATAATGTATACTAAAATACAAAACACAACACATTATGCAAAGATAAACATCTCAAAAAGGAGTAGACTATTTTGTTGCCACCACAATGCATGAATGAATGAGATTATCTCATCATTTACTCACCTCTCAAAGTTGAAACACACACACACACAAATTAGACAAAGTTAATTCATATGACCCCAGTTGATGAAACTGTCTTCTGATGTGAAACAACATGTGTTTGAAAAAAAAATACTACTATTTTAAACTTTTTAAGCTATAAAGCATCACTGATTTAATTCATTAAATGGATAGTTTACCCAAAAATGTCAATTCTGCCATCATTTACTCAGCCTCAAGTTGTTCCAAACCTGTATGAGTTTCTTTCTTCTGTTGAACACACAATACAAAAGATGTTTTGAAGAATGCTGACAGTAGCCATTGCCTTCCATAATATGGAAAAAATGCTGTGGAAGTCAATGGCTACTGTCAACTCTTTGGATACCACCATTCTTAAAAATATATACTTTTTTGTTCAACAGAAGAAAGAAACTCATACAGGTTTGAAACTGAGGGTGAGTAAATGACAGACTTGTCATTTTTGGATGAACTATCCCTTTAAAAAGGGTTAGTTCACCCAAAAATGAAAATTAGGCTGTGTTTTACTCCCCCCCGAGGCATCCTAGATGTATATGATTTTCTTCTTTCAGACGAATCCAGTCGAAGTTATATTAAAAATTGTTTAATGGCTATTCCAAGCTCTATCATTGCAGTCAGCGGGTGTTGCAGTGCTTCAGTCTAAAAGAAGTTAAATAAAAAGCGCCCATCCATACAAAAAAGTGTCTCACACGGCTCCGCGTGGTGAACAAAGGCCTCCTGTAACTTCTTTTGGACTGAAGCACTGCAACACTCGCTGACTGCAATGATAGAGCTTGGAATAGCCAATTTTAGGACAATTTTTAATATAACTCCGACTGGATTCGTCTGAAAGAAGAAAGTCATATACACTAGGATGCCTCGAGGGTGAGTGAGAAACAGCCTAATTTTCATTTTTGGGTGAACTAACCCTTTAAGTGGCATTTAGTTATCTCAAATAATAGGTTGAAATGGTTGAATATGGTTAATATTGCTTCCGGTTCATTTGTCACACTAGAAGGTTCAAGTAGAGTGCATTGCAGTGTGGGATATAGTATTCCAAGTAGTGCACTCTGGTTGCATACTGCACGTTCATGCATACAGGAGATTTTCATATCTTACATGGTATCAGACAGTTTATCAGTAATCACTCTTGTAAGGCTACATGAAGTGATTTCCCAGCATTTTTTGAACACTGACCAGTTGCAGATGTGGTATTTACAACAATTCAATAATAAGAAGTTAATATTGTGGTATACATTACACACAATATTGTCTGATTTTGCTAAATTGTGTACGTGAAAATATTACCTATAAAGCCACAGAAGAACTGTTGTGCATCTCCTAATAAAACACAATAGGTGTTGGACTTGTCACACACAGAACGGTCTGTGCAGTTCTGCTTACTTTTAAAAGCAAGTACTTCTGTACTTTTACTTGAGTAAAAATCTGTCTTTACAACTTTTACTTGTAATGGAGTAATATTTGACCAGCAGTATCTGTACTTTCACAGATTCACAGAGTTGAGTACTTTGTCCGCCTCTGTATGTATACTGTACATAGCCATATAATCAAGTGTTGATGTCATTGACATGACACGGGGTGCAGTTCCTGCATAGCTTTGTGTTCAGCTGGCTGTTTTCAGTCATGGACAGAGCAGAGCAAATTCTGACCCTTAGTCCTGCTCTCAGAAGCAGATTTGTGCTCACCATGCCATAGAGAGGAAGTGGGGCCTTACCAACTTCAAGTTCTCACTAATCCAATTTCCCATGGTCCCATTCCACTAGATGTTATTTTTAGAACAGTCACTAGTTTAACAACAAAACATAGAGTGTTTACATCTGCTATTTTCATGTAATGATCTTTGCGTTCTCTCTTTCTTTCCCTTTAGTCTTTTAAGAGAAGGTATTTCCATTTGACCCAGCTGGGAGATGGATCATACAACTTGAACTTCTACAAAGATGAGAAAATATCTAAAGAACCCAAGGGAACCATCTTCTTGGACTCCTGCATGGGTGTCATCCAGGTAACTACCAGTATAAAAATCCATCCATGACATGATTAAAAAATGCAATTCATACTGTATATATATATATCACTCAGTCATTTATTTACTTTATAACAGTAAATAAATATCGGTTCTGCATATCAGTTATCAGGAACATAAGCATGCAAATAATTGGTATCGGTTATAAAATATCAATATCGGTCGATCACTAATTATGTAATCAAAAACTTTTATTTTGGATGCGATTAATCGAGATTAATCGTTTGACAACACTAATATATATATATATATATACAGTATATACTGTGTATATATGTATATATATATACTGTATATTGACTTAAATAGACCTGTTCTATGATGAACATGTTTTTAATTTCTGAATTAAATACATATATACATATAATACCACGCATGCCCAAATCGATTGTAGGTGCATTGGATGAAATTATAAACTACAAAAAAAAAATACAGTTACATACATATACAGTTGATACACACTACTCAAGTTTGCATCATAACAGACATTTTTTGTACTTTGTACTTTTTTTCTGTAATCATGCAGACTTGAGTAGTATGCGGAAACTGTATTTTGATATTTTCTGGGGACATAAAGTAAAAAATGTAAGGTTGATATAACTGTCCTTATGTCATAAAGAAAGAAAAAAGCCTTTCCTCAAGAAATGTGTGAAAAGAAAACTATATGACGTACTTTATAATCTTTGTCTGAATACTTTCCGTACCCACTGTATATATATATATAAAATTTTGCCCACCAAATTAAGTCATTTGGTGCAATCAACCTGCATTAAAAAAAACATGAATATTCCAGCAGACCCCTCATAATATCTGTATCATATCTGTGTCAAAGTCTTAAAATAGTTAATTTGACCTTTTTATGACAAAGTTTGTTCAGGTTCTAAAATGTCATGTGGTACAACTCACAATAAACCTATAATAATAATAAATATTTCTAAATAATATTAAATAAAATATCTGTAAAAACTTTTTTTTTTGAAAATAATTATAATCAGATGTGCACAAATTTATTCAGTGTGTAACAAAAATGTTATTTATGTTTATCAGTCTGTTTACTTATATTGTAACCTATTCTACTGTAATTGACTGTAATTTTGGCTTTTTTTTTTAACTGAGGGATCGAACCAAGTTAGCATTATACTCTGTGGTAATCAACATTGCTCTACAAATTTTATCGATGGACCTGAACTTGTATTGAACCCAGAACATTCCTTTAAAGTTCATAAGGGCGCCAGAAGAATAAATGCTTTGTTTTGTGTATTTACTGCAGCACAAAGCAGTTTATAGAAGGAGTTCTGATCTCTAATAACATCCTCACGAGTCCCTTCCTTTGTCTCGACCAAGAGGGGATATCAGTGTTTGGATAACCAGTTCCTCAGATGAGGCTACTCAGGGTTGCAAAGAAAGAGAAAAAGATAAAAACGGGCGAGAGGCACAGAGGAAAAGATGAGGTCCAGCCTAATTCACGCATGATTTCTCCCAGGGTCAATTATTTCCATTTTCTCCTGTGGTGTGCTCAGTGTGTGCGCAAATGTGATCACATTCCTCGATTCACCAGGCCTCCTGAAAGAATAGAGTACTCCTTTGGTATGCGCAACCTGTTTTGTCTGTTTTCAACATCTGTTTTTTGACATTTTGTCTGTTTTCCACATTTCAGACAAAAGAGAAATAGTAAAAGTTATTTCTAGATCCAAAACCTAAACATTTCAACAGGTGCACATGCAAAGCAGCCAGATATTCCTCAGCAGTCGTCTGGGAATAAATGGCTTTCAGCTCCTGCTGCAGGATGGATATATTTTCCAGAGTCATTTCTGGTGTAAATTCATTATAAATTCATCAAGTCTAAAATCATTCCAAAGTCTTAGGTGCTCTTACATTCTCATAGGAAAGAAAAGTAAAAATTTTTTTTTTATAAATAGTAGGAACTCTTATGTCTCAATTGTTCTTTTAGAAAGCAGTGAGCTTAAATGGAGATCAAGTGAAGATTTAACTTCTCACAATCTATTGTTTCTCAGATTTTTCTTCCAGAAAAAATACCTCACTAATACTCCAGTGAGTTTCATAAGAGATCTAACAATGTCTCGAACTTGCCAAGATACCAATCAAAAGTCCAGTTTCAATAAACTAAAAAATATTCTCATCAAATTCTTACAAGGCTAAATGATATGAGCTATGCTATTGAGTGCCAGTGGCATGATTAGAAATGTCACTCTTTCTCTGTTGTGTCTGTGTGCAGAACAGTAAGGTGCGTCGTTTCGCATTTGAGCTGAAGATGCAGGATAAAAGCACTTATCTTCTGGCTGCAGACGGCGAAGGAGAGATGGATGACTGGATTAACACCCTCAACAAGATCCTCCACAGCAGCTTTGAGCTCGCCATGCAGGAGAGGAGGAATGGAGAACTGCACGATGGTGTGTGTTTGGGCCAGTAAGAGTGTGTGCAGTTCACAGATGTGTGTGTATTGATGTCATGTATGTTCGCTGACATGCTTTGATACATTACTATATGATAATAAAAGATTGTTGACACAGTTTGAGTACGCAGACATGTAATTACAGAGTCAGCTGGTGTAGTCGTGTCTCATACATGTGTATGTGTTCTTTGAAGAGACCACCCACACTTTTAATGTCTTTTAATAGATAGATCCATATAGCCAACACTCCAGAACTGACGCACACATAGCCATACACAAACAGTAACACTTAACACCTCTTAAACCCTTCGAATTTCACACAGGAGAGGAGGTTGGGAGTCTTTATTTACATTTGATGAGTTTCAAAGGAGACAGCACATTCCTTTCTTCTCGCCTCGTATAAAACAATAAACACCTGTCGGCCAATCAGAGTGCAGAACCAAATATAACTAATCACTAGTGGAGCTTGCTAAGGCGAGCATGGCTGTTGCTATTAGTCATACTTAGGGTTTGGGATCTGAACAAACTTCTGACCCTAAGAATTAAACTTTGGCGCCTAACTCGTCTCACAATGTTTGTTCTACGGACATGAAAGATACCTCAAATCATGCTGAGGAGATGTGTGCTGTTACAGTAGACAGATTAATACAATAAAATGAGCAAATAATCCTTTCGATTTGCCTTTAGGGAGGACCCCAAATCATATCTAGGGGCTGGAATATCTTGGGAAAGAAAGCAACAACCCAGAACACCCTAGAAACTACATATTGAACATATTAACATGTTTAAAACCACTCAGAGCACCTAAGAAGCTACATAGCAATTCCCTAGTGACCACCCACAACACCCTAGCAACTCTCCACACCTTAGAAACCACTAGCATCGTCCTAGCAACCAATCACAATACCCTGGCAATCCCTAGGACCTAAACACAAACTCTAGGAACCCCCTAGCAGCCACTAACAACATCCTAGAAACAAAATTTTAACATTTTTAAAACCACATTCTGTAGCAACACCCTGGCAACCATCCATAATACCCGAGCAACCCCTAGGAACCACCCATAACACTTTAGGGACCCCCTAAAGCCACCCACAGCACCCTAGAAACCCATACCAGATATATTCATGTTTAAAGCCACTCTGAATACTTTAGAAACTGCATAGTTCGCATCCAAACACTCTAGGAACTCACTTGCAACCACCCATAAAACCACATATGTCATATAAATATATTTAAAAAAAAATTTGGAATACCTAAGAAACTTCAAAGTAACGCCCTAGTAACCACCCAAAACACTCTAGTAACCACATATACAGATATGAATGTTTAAAACCGCTCAAAACACCTTAGAAACTGTATTGCTGTAAACTCTAGGAAACTCCTACATCCACTCACTTTTTAATCACAAAAATGTAGTTTGGCAGCTTTAATATTTGAGCAGCCACATTTTTGTGTTTGTTGTTATGATTTGACACTGTTATCTGACAGTTTTCCTAGTCACTACATGTTGATTTATATACATTAAGACTAATGACTGTGTTTGCTGGTTTTGAGAGTTTCAGTACAGCAAGTGTGTTTTCTCTCACACAGACGATGAGCTGGGCAAGACAGACATCTCACCGGGGAATTTTCAGGACAGTTTCCAGGTATTGTGAACAAATAGACACACATATAGACACATGATCTCCTGATTAGCTGATTATACAAACAATCATCTACAGTTTCACAGGGTGTGTGTGTGTGTGTGTGTGTGTGTGTGTGTATGTGTGTGTGTGCGTGTGTGTGTGTGAAGGTGAATACTGGTTTTCATCTTCTGTGTCTTGACTGTAGCATGATCTCAATGCTGGCGTCCTCGCTGTCTGCCCTTTCTCTACACATCCACAGTTTTTCCACACACCCCTAGTCCTCTCGTCTGATGTTTTCCAACCATTCCACAATGAACCACCCATACTTTGGAACATAGACACACACACACACATCTCATCTCTATCTCGCTCTTTATTCTCCTGTCTGCCGTCTCTCCTCCCTGGAATCAATCGTCTAGGCGCCTCTTCTCTCTAAAGTCAGAATATTTTCTCACACATCCCTTGATATCTCACTTTAATGATCTTGAATACTTTATAGCGTTTCTTTTGTTTTGTTTTGCAGTAAAATATCTAAACATTCATAAAATGTGATGCATTTACTTCAGAAGTAACACTGTGTAAAAAGAGACAATTGATAATTGTGTAATTGCAAATTAAATTACTAATGCACAAAGAGTATTTCTTGTCTTCCTTCTGTTTAATAATTGCTGATTTAAAATGTAAATTTTTTTTTCTTAGTTTAATCTTAAATCGAACTAATTTTAGGTTTTAAAACAGACTGTCAATAGGGTAGGAAATTTATTTTTCAGATATATTCTCTGAAAAAAATAGTTCTGTTATCTTGTTATTTTATCTCTCATGTACATTAATCTTGTTTTAAGTATTTTTACGTATTCCACTGTAAGCCAAGACAAAATAATAATTAAGAAAATGATTTTTGTAATGCAATATGCTGGAGCAGGAAACACAATCAGCTGTGGTAATTAGCAATTGGCTTCCTGTTTTTGCTTTTCAGAGTGCAAGAGACATTGAGTCCAAGATGAGGAGTGAAACTCGTCTGAAACTCTTCACTCTGGACCCTGACACACAGGTGAGCCACAGCTCTAATAATAAATAATCCATTAAATCACAGGGTGAGCTGCTGGTTTTACGCTATGTGTGTATGTTTTGGCCTGTAGAAACTCGATTTGTCTGGCATTGAACCTGACGTGAAGCAGTTTGAGGAGAAGTTTGGGAAGAGAGTTTTGGTGAGCTGCAATGATCTGTCCTTCAACCTTCAGAGCTGTGTAGCAGAGAATGAGGAGGGTCCTACTACTAACGTAAGCTTCACACATACAATCACAATGGTTCTGTGGTTAGAAAGCTCTTTTCTTTTGCTGAGTATTACTGTATCTGATGAAGGATATGTTGTGGCAGCCAGCCAAACTCCATGGGAAAGTGAGAATTTCGTGTATATTGATAGTCAGCCCTGTATATGATTACATAAAGGTAAATGTGTAATTATTTCAATGTTAAAACACTTTCTCCTATTCCAGTTTAATGTGCACACACACTTACAAGACTTCTCAATAAGCTACAAGTTCAAATACTGTGCCTCTGGGGTGCTTGCAAACATTCCTCTGTTTGTTGAAGCGGTCCAACGTGTCAACGTGTAGCTCAACACACACTTCTGGTACAGATTAGGTGCAGCTTTACGGTTTTCTTCAGGTGGAGCCCTTCTTCGTGGTGCTTTCACTGTTTGATGTGCAGAACAGCCGAAAAATATCTGCAGATTTTCATGTGGATCTAAACCACCCACTGGTCCGATCCATGATCCCACCTCCCAGCATGCAGATAAACGGAGGGGTGGACACACCTCACCAAGAAATGCTGCTTAGTGAACTGCCAGAGGGGATGCTGCAGTACCCCAAAAAAGTAAGAGGACCGAACAATCCATTTTCAGAGGCAGTTGGATGAATGGATATATAGATATACAGTATACTGTAGATGGATGGATGGATGGATAGATACTGTAGATGGATGGATGGATGGATACTGTAGATGGATGGATGGATGGATGGACAGACGGATACTATAGATGGATGGATGGACAGACGGATACTGTAGATGGATGGATTGGATGGATGGACTGACGGATACTGTAGATGGATGGATTGGATGGATGGATGGTGGATACATGGGTGCATAGATGGACAGACGGATACTATAAATGGATGGATGGATGGATGGATGGACTGACGGATACTATAGATGGATGGATGGATGATGGATACTGTAGATACATGGGTGGATAGATTAATGGATGGATGGACTGACGGATACTATAGATGGATGGATGGATGGATGGATGGACGGACGGATACTATAGATGGATGGATGGATGGATGGATGGACGGACGGATACTATAGATGGATGGATGGATGGATGGATGGACGGACGGATACTATAGATGGATGGATGGATGGATGGATGGACGGACGGATACTATAGATGGATGGATGGATGATGGATACTGTAGATACATGGGTGGATAGATGAATGGATGGATGGACTGACGGATACTGTAGATGGATGGATTGATTGATTGGATGGATGGATGGATGGATGATGGATACTGTAGATACATGGGTGGATAGATGGATTGATTGTTTGGATGGATGGATGGATGGATGGATGGATGGGTGATGGATACTGTAGATACATGGGTGGATAGATGGATGGACGGATGGACGGATACTGTAGATGGATGGACGGATGGATGGATGGATACTGTAGACGGATGGATTGGATGGATAGATAGATAGATGGATGGATGGATGGATGGATGGACAGATACTGTAGATGGATGGATGGATGGACAGATACTGTAGATACATGGGTGGATGGATGGACGGACGGATTCTGTAGATGGATGGATGGATGGATGGATGGATGGATGAATAGATAGATAGATAGATAGATAGATAGACTTCATTAAAAGTAAGAGAGTAAGTGAAGTGTGTGAGTGTGTTTATACTTTGGGGACAATTTGTCCTAGAAGTTATCTATATCTAACCTCCCTTTGGGGACGTCCTCTTTTGGAAAAAGGATGCATAACTGAAATACACAATCTTTTCAGTAAGAGAAGGCTCTGTGCTCGTTTGTGTTTCAGGGTGTCTTCTCTGTGACGTGTCCTCACCCTGACATCTTCCTGGTTGCTCGAATCGAGAAAGTTCTGCAGGGAGGGATTACTCACTGCGCTGAGCCCTACATGAAGAGCTCCGACTCCAGCAAGGCAATGAGCCTAACACAACTACACACATACATAAACAAAACAGCTGACCCAAACATACACACACTCATATACCAAACAAAACACAAGAACCAAATACACACTGTCAATCAAAACAATAAGTGGTTATTGCAAAGATAAGGAAAAGGATTATCAGGGCTTAGGCCATAAACTTTCAAACAATTCTACCACATCCCACAATGACCCCTTCAATATCCTGCCTAAAACTACACAATGATACCATCCAAAACCCCCGCATATCTGCTAGGAACGTGCTGTCTGCCCAGTTCACTGTTAATAAAATGTCTCTGGAGAGGTTGTGGGGAACAATGTGTGTGTTTTGCTTCACAGGTTGCTCAGAAGGTTTTGAAGAATGCCAAGATGGCCTGCGGCAGACTGGGCCAGTACAGGATGCCTTTCGCATGGGCAGCTCGGTGAGCCAAAACAGCCTGGAAAGGTTTTGTTCTTCTCTCTGTGTGTAGTGTCAAACACAATGTTTAATCTTTTTGTTCTTTTCCATAGGCCTGTGTTTAAAGATGCCTCAGGGACTTTGGATAAAAGCGCTCGGTTCTCCGCGCTGTACCGGCAAGACAGTAATAAACTCTCAGAAGAGGATCTTTTCAAACTGCTGGCGGATTTTAGGAAGTCAGTATTCACCTCATGTCATCAGACTTGTCTTCACTAGAGATTCCTGTCCCTTTTACAGTACAGTAGATTCAGTATATTAAAACAATGGATTTTAAATGGAAATATTTTCTGAACATCATATACTTCTGCAGTGTTTTTGCAGCTGTGGACGGTCCCACTGTTAGGAATGTATTTTGTAGTAACTCTCAGAGGGGCACTTTTTCAGGCCTCCTACAGATATATGAGCTTCAAATATAAATGTACTGTACACTACATGTCAAAAGTTTGGAATAATTAGGATGTTTAAATGTTTTTGAAAGAGGTCTGTGAAAGAGGTCTCTAAAAAATACATTAAAATAGTAATATTGTGAAATTTTATTACAGTATAAAAGAACTGTTTTCTATTTGAATATGTTTTAAAATGTCATTTATTCCTCGGATGGATAAGCTGAATTTTTAGCAGCCATTACTCCAGTCTTCAGTGTCCTTCAGAATGCTCCTTCAGAAATCATTCTAATATGCTGATTTGGTTCTCAGTTATTATCAATTATTATTGGTTCTCAATTATTAATAATGGTTCTTATTATTATCAATGTTGAACATATTTTTTGCTGCTTAATATTTATTTGTGATATTTGTTTCGATTAATGCAAAGTTCAAAAGAACTGCATTTATTTCAAATAAATCTTTTGTAACATTATAAATGTCTTTACTGTCACTTTTGATCAGTTTAATGTATCCTTGCCTCAAAAAGGGTTTTCAACATTGGTGATAATAATAAGCATCATATCAGCATATTACAAAGATGTCTAAAGGATCATGTGAAACTGGAGTAATGGCTGCTGAAAATTCAGCTTCGCCATCACAGGAATAAATTAAATTTTAAAATATATTAAAATAGAAAACAGTTATTTTACATCGTAACAATTTTTCACAATATTAATGCAGCCTTGGTGAGCTTAAGAGACAACACAAAAATAAATAAATTAAATATTTGACCGCTAGTGTATATGTCTAAACTGTATTCACAGACCTGAGAAGATGGCTAAACTACCCGTCATCTTGGGTAACCTGGATGTGATCATTGATAATGTCCCTCCTGATGTGGCTAGTAAGTCTTCAAACTATTTGTTAATGTAACCCTAACATAATGTATGTCTTTTCTGAGATTTCCTGAAACTCTGTGCCTTCCTTGTGTGCAATGAATTGGTCACTTGAACTCAGATTTTCTCCTCACCATTGGCTAGATTGTGTCACTCCATCCTACATCCCAGTGAGGCCTTTTGAGAGTAATGGGCCGAGCACCGGTGTTCTGTTGGAGGTGGAGGAGTTTGTTCCCTGTATTGCCAAGTGCTCTCAGCCTTTCACCACCTACAACAATCATCTCTATGTCTATCCCAAACACCTCAAATATGACAACCAGAAGTCTTTTGCCAAGGTACACTAGCATTATCAGCTGAAAGCTTCTTGCTTTTTCCATTTTCTTGCAAAATTAGTGCCCTCAGCCAAATGTATTGACATGGTCAGTGTAATGAAGGCACACACGCCACTCATAAAACATGCACTTAGGAATTCGATAGTAAGTAGTTTTTTGGCTCATGTTCTGTCTTTATCTTATGTGACTCAGGCAAGGAACATCGCAGTATGTGTGGAATTCAGAGAGTCAGATGAAGAGGATGCCCAACCTTTGAAGGTACAAGGCTGCCCCAAGCCCTTTCTTATGACTGATATATAATAAATACTCAAGGTATTTTCCAGACTCTGTTCCCCTTTCTCCTTTCACACTGTTTTCTGTCCTTTCTTGCATTGCCCTGTTGAAATAAAATTAAAAAGGCCAACTTAACTTTAACTTTAAAAAAAAATCACTGTGTTTGTGTGTCCCTAATATGTATAGTGTATCTATGGTCGTCCAGGAGGTCCTCTCTTCACCAAACATGCCTATGCAGCAGTACTGCACCACCAGCAGAACCCAGAGTTTTATGATGAGGTGATGAATGGGACGCCAATATATATTTTATAGGGGGCCAAGCAGGAAGTAATATGCTGTATACAGTGGGGTTCAAATGTTTGAGACCATATTGAAAAACAGGAGTTCAAAATTTAAAACAGAAAAAAGTTTTAAGATTTAGAAAAATTGTATACAAAAATGTTATGGTGTTATCATAAGGTTTTGCACAAACTTGCACAAATAACTTGAGTACTGCTGTCAGTAGAACCAAAGGGGGGCAAACGAAATACTAAGAAATTCTAAAATTTAAGTTACATTTTTATTTCAATTTTTCACTCAAATTCTTGTATGTTCATATAATAATAATAATAATAACAAAATAGTAATATTTTAATGGGAATTTTTATACATACACAAAATGTAATCATTTTCACAAGTAGTCTCAAATATTCCAAATTCCTGATATGCTGTGTGTGTATAGTTAGTTGAGTATCCTGAATGTAATGATAATAGTGGGTTGAGGTATCCAAATATGAGAAAGTTGATCACTGTATATTCAAATGTACATAATCAGTGTTTACATTTGTATCTTTTAATTATTCAGGATCGTTGTATATTCAAATGTACATAATCAGTGTTTACATTTGTATCTTTTAATTATTCAGGATCATCACCTCATATTTGTTGTGTAGATATTGATCATGTTTCAAAGTGATCTTATATATTTTAGGTTTTAGTTTTTTTTCTTTAAATCATATTGTGTGTGTGTTTGTGTACTGCAGATAAAAATTGAGTTGCCCACACAACTTCATGAAAAGCATCACCTGCTCTTCACTTTTTACCACATCAGCTGTGACAGCAGCACAAAGAAGCGGGACATAGTGGAGACCCCAGGTACAGCATGTTGGGTAATTCGGTCACTGATAGTGCTAATATTTTGAGGCATGGGGTAGAGCTCCAGGAACTTGTTTCTTCTTTTTTTTTTAATGCATAACATTTCTGCAGAATTTTCAGAGAGGCATACCAATCAACCAGTCACATTAAGTGTAGTCTTTGGATGTGCTGAATCTTTTCTCTAACACATACTGTACTTTCAATGTCTGTCTGTTTCTCTGTCAGTGGGCTCTGCCTGGCTTCCTCTGCTTAAAGATGGTCGTGTTGTTATGAGTGAGCAGCACATCTCTGTGGCGTCCAACCTACCAAATGGTTACCTCAGCTGCCAGGAGGGTGTAAGCAAGGTAAACCCACTATGCACAGTCATAACAAAAACTTGCCCTTCTTGGCAAAAATGTCTGTCATTTGCTGACCAAATGTGAACCTGTACCTGTTCTTTTTATAGCAATTGAGCCTTTGCGTGTGTGGTCTGATTTGCTATTTGGATAAACTTTGTGAATATCTACATCTAATTATTTATTGATCTTTTGTCTGAGTGGATCGTATTGCATACTATCAGTTTTACACAGGAAGAGGTTGCTCTTTAATAGCACTGGAGACTCTTTGGGGCTCGCAGTTATGTTACATTGATGAATCAACTTTGTCATAGATATTTTTCCTAAAATTCCATAAATGACTAGTTCTAGTTCAGTCATGATAGATAGTGCAGGCTGATGGGTCCTTTATATGCAATCTGATAGCAGCCGCATTATTTATCACTTCGCACAAGCTGATTGGCCTCTTCTGATTCTGCAGGCAATTAGAATGTGTGCTCAACATTTCAAATTGTCTGGTTCAGTGTTCATTGTAAGCTGGTCCTGCAGCACACTATAAAGTTCCTCTAAAACCTTCCACCTCCCCCAGCTCCACCTGTCTAGATCTGCTACAGGATTTATGTATGCCTATTCATGAAGTAGCAACATCCAGTATCTGACATGCTCACAGCAGTGAGTCTGTCTATTGGCAGTAGCAATCCATACTTGCTCTACAACTGTACCAGAATGCGTACCAGATCAAGTCCTCTATAACCAAATGCATTACCATTGTCATATCCATAACATGCTGAAACTATTTAGAGAGTTGTCATTATTGAAATAAAACTAGGCACAAATTAGTATTAGTATTAGGAGGATAGAGAGCTATGCAACTTCTGTGGATAGAGCAGCTCAGATCATTTGGTCTTTTTAATTTAATGAGAAACTTTTTTGAGTTAATATTGAAATCTTTGACTTTGTTGGGATCCCTTTTGAAACACATTAAGACATACACAAATACAAAAGATTAGTTGGCTCTTTTCTCAGGAAAATTAAATTAGGAAATATGAGAAGGCATGGCTTTATAACAAGCATGGGACAAATTCAGCAAAAGTCTCCATTTTCCCTTCATACATTAAATACATTAAATAGATCTTTCAGTGGATGATCTGTCAGTATAATCAAAATAAACTGTTTGAACATGATATTGTTTTATGGGTGTTGTGTTTGCAGCACTCTAGTCCTGAGATAAAGTGGGTGGATGGAGGACGTCTTCTTTTCAAAGTGTCTACACATCTGGTCTCTACCATCTACACTCAGGTATGACTACACACACACACACACACATACATATATATATATATATATATATATATATATATATATATATATATATATATATATATATATATATATATATATATATATATATATATATATATATATATATATATATATATATATATATATATATATATGTTCCATATTATCTAATTTAAGCATGTCTTTTCACCTCCTCAGGATCAGCACCTGCACAATTTTTTTCATCATTTCCAGAGTATGCAGTCTGGTGCCACCCGTCCAACTGAGGGTGAGCTTGTCAAATACCTCAAGGTGAGCATGGAGAAGTTAGAGAAGCAGGATTCTTCTGCATTAATTATTCTTATTATGGTGGGTTAAATGACAAAACATTACCCATAAATTCCCAGAGTCTTCATGCCATGGAAGGTCATGTTATGATCAACTTCCTGCCGACTATTTTAAACCAGCTGGTTCATGTTCTGACCAGCACCAGTAATGAGGATGTGGCTGTAAACACCACCAGGTGAGAGAATAGGAGTCGCCAAAATCAGAACATGTGGTCTTTCTCTTGCTGTCTCACATACCCTCTTGTTGTCTGTTTGTCTCCCCTACAGGGTCATGGTCCACATTGTTGCTCAGTGCCATGAAGAGGGTCTAGAACACTACTTGAGGTCTTATGTGAAGGTATTATTGCAATGTACACTGTCATACTTTTTTCAGTTTCTAAAGTAGATCTTGGTTACATGATTTTCTTCCTGTTATTCCAGTACGTGTTTAAAACAGAGTCCTATTCAACCAATTACAGTAAGACAGTGCACGAGGAACTGGCCAAAGCCATGACATCCATTTTAAAGCCTTCAACCGACTTCCTAACCAGCAACAAGCTTCTCAAGGTAGTTTTGTTTTAAAGTTTTAAAACTCTTAAATCTCAGCAAGTTTCTTATGAGTTCTATTTGTCAATGGTTGAAATGTTTACTCCGGTGTTTCAGTATTCGTGGTATTTTTTTGAAGACCTGGTGAAGGCAATGGCACAGTACCTGATGGAAAGTGGCAAGGTCAAGGTAAACACAATTATATGCCTTTACTTTACCAAAAATTTACCGTGGTAACCATAGTTTTTGCCAAAATATGCTGGTAAAAACAGTGAAAACTTGGTATTTGCCTTCACTGTTATCAACAATGGAAATTAACCAAAATAAAAAAGATTCTGAAAGCTTCTCACTCTCTTGAAAGAGACCCTGTATTAAGGTTTTACCATAGTAAAGGTACCTGCAATAACTGTGGATTTTGGAAACAGTTTACCGTGGTTTTTGCTGTATTAGGCAGTTTACCATGTTCCAGTTATTAATTGTCTTAGCTGTGTTGTGTGTGTAGTTGTCCAGGAACCAGCGATTCACAGCTTCGTTCCACCACGCTGTGGAGACACTGGTGAACATGCTGATGCCCCACATCACCCAGAAGTATAAGGACAATCTAGATGCTGCCCGCAATGCCAACCATAGCCTGGCCGTCTTCATAAAGGTATAGCCAGTTGATTTTATACACTGAAGCACTGACCAATATTTGATCGTTTTGTCTGCAAAGAGACATCTTCTATGAGACATCCTGAGTTGCTGAGAGTTGTATTTGATATTGAGAGTTGTATATCATTAATGACTATTTGAATACATTTAACAACAGTGTCTTCTCACTAACTGCCCTACAGCGCTGTTTTACCTTTATGGATCGAGGATTTGTCTTCAAGCAGATAAACAACTACATCTCCTGTTTTGTACCTGGAGATCCCAAGGTACGGTAACACTTTATAATAACTTTCATTAATAAATAATTAACAAACATTATAATGCTTAACAGATCATTAGTTAATATTCACATAGCTAGAAATATGAGATTATGTGCTTGTTAATGTTTACTAATAAATTTATTAAACATTGCCTAATGATTAACAGATCATCAAACGCTTACAGATGTCATTAAACTTTCAATTCATACGATCATGCACTTTTTAAAAATCTTCAAATGACTTTGACAGATGGTTTACAATGATTAAAGTTTCATTAATAAATCATTAACAAACATTGGGTCATTCGATAATTTTTACAAATGTCATAAATTTAATTTCATATGATCATGCACTTTTTAAAAAATCTACAAATGATTTTACATTTACAAATGTTGTGAAAAAATAGCTTAATTATTCATTTTAAGCACTTCACAAACCATTCATGTTAATATATTATTCATTAACTCATAATCACAGTCCGTAAAGGTCATATATTTAGTCTTTGTTTTGTAGACTTCAAGTATTTACACATCTTAACAAATCATTTATTAATTATTTGTTCATGTTTTTGCAATACCCAATTTAAAGTGGAAACTATTCGTTGTTTGTAAATTTTTATAAACATTTACTCATCATTAGTACTTTTACGAGCAGTCATCTCAAAAAGATGAGGGCAAAAAGTGTCCAGCTGACCTGAATTCACCCTCTTTACTCATCTTTACCAATCATTTGCTTATGTTTTTGCAGTACCCAATATAAAGTTGAGACTATTCATCATTTATAAATGGACTTTTAGCTACTGTAACAACGTTTGTCGAAAAGGTGGTTAGTTAAGTTTTGATAAATGCTTGCTAAACACAAAAAGTGCATGATTATATGAACTAAAAGTTTAATGAAATTTATAATCATTTTAATTTACATGAATTAATGATCTGTTAATCATTAGATAATGTTTCATACGTTTATTATTAGTAGTAAACATTTACAAGCACATTATCTCATGTTTCTAGCTATTTGAATGTATATTAACTAATGATCTGTTAAGCATTATATAATGCTTGTTAATGATTTATTAATGAGTTATTATATATTTATTATAAAATGTTAGCTATAATATAATATAATATAAGAGGTTTGGGGTCTGTAAGATTTTTTTAATGTTTTTGAAAGAAATCTCTTACACCAAGGATGCATTTTTTAATCAAAAATATATTAAAATAGTCATATTTAAAATATTGTTACAATTTAAAATAACTGTTTTCTATTTTAATATATTTTGGTGGCAAGCAACACAGAATTTTCAGCAGCCATTACTCCAGTCTTCTGTGTCACATGATCCTTCAGAAATCATTCTGATTTGGTGCTCATTATCATTATCAGTGTTGATTATCAACAGTTGCTCTGCTTAATATTTTTGTGAAAGCCATGATATATATTTTTTAGGATTCTTTGATAAATAGAAAGTTCAAAAGCATTTATTTGAAATAAAAATCTTTTGTAAAATTATAAATGTTTTTGCTTTTGATCAATTTAATGCAAACTATAATATAATATAATAATATCGTGTCTCTTTGTGTCTTGCAGACGTTGTATGAGTTTAAGTTTGAGTTTCTGCGGGTGGTGTGTAATCATGAACACTACGTCCCCCTCAATCTGCCCATGCCTTTTGGGAAGGGCCGCATTCAGAGGTTTCAAGGTAAACATACAGCAGTATTCTACGGCACACTGTTGTTGAAATAGTCTAAGGAATTGTCTCGTGTCTCTCTTGAAAGGTTAAGTTGTTCATCAGGAGTAATATATTTAATTGAATTCTTCTTTCCTTTCTTTGTGGCTTCTGTCCTTTGAGCATTCTGTACCTGTTGCTCATATGATTGTCTTCTGCTGTGCCTTTCCACTGTTTCTTCTTTATCTGTGTGTGCTAGCTTTTCTGTGTCACATTAAGGAGACTCATGCCAGAAGTGTAGGTGAGCAGTCCTGCTTGCCAGGCACTGAACAATGTTCATGTGTTTAATCTTAATGACACAGTCCATGTCTCTCTTCAGTGTCATAACTGCCATGATGGTTTCATTCCTGATGTGGAATGGACCTACTCCAGTCTGTCTTACATATGTTGATGTGCAATATAAGCTAATTCATTCATGAGTCTAGATGTTTGATTAGGTGTTTAAAACTGTTCTATTTACCTTTGTTTTGTAATAACTGTCCATGAACTGGCTGTTGAGTCTGCCTGTGAAATCATCTTGTGTATGTGTGATTATTGTGATTTGCTGTATCAGTGAAATTGTAATGTAAAGTGCATCATTTTCAAATCATTGCATTTGGTTTTATTATAAAAAGCTGTAGAACTGTTTTTGTTTAAGGCATTGTTAAATACAAAGCAGCAACTATTTTTCTTTCATCTTTTAAGCAGGATATTTGAGCTGAAACTTTCAAACACAGTTTTAAATTAGCTGGTGGTTACATTCAGTGTTTGTGGTGTGATGTCTTTCTTTTTCTTTCTTTTCTCTGTGTCCTCATAGATCTACAGTTGGACTATTCACTGACGGATGATTTCTGCAGGAATCACTTCCTAGTGGGTTTGTTATTGAGGGAGGTGTGTGGGGCTCTTCAGGAGTTTGGGGAAGTCCGTCAGATCGCCATTCAGGTTCTCAAGAGTCTGATGATCAAACACACATTTGACGATCGCTATGCCTCAAAGGTCAGTGCCCAGTTGCACCAAACCCCTCAAGTTAAGAAAAAGAACTGATTTAAAATTAAGGGTGTTTGCATTAAGGGTTTTCTTAATTTTGTAACTGCCTTAGCAACTTACAGTGGTTTAACAAATAAATATGTATTATATAACATTAATATATAGTAGGTGGAAACATGATTAGGAGAAACCGTAACATGCGGTATGGAAGCCCTGCCTTTCAGTTAAAAGAGGCAATAAACTTTTTGATAGAGGCACTGACTGTGTTTTTTTATTTTTACTCTAGAATGTACATGCCCATTTTGTTGGACAGCCTGAGAAATTTAGTTTTAAACATGATTTGAGCTTTAAAGGCAAATTTTACTTCTGATTTAACTATATATTATCAATCAAAAGTCTGGGGTCACTACATTTTTTATGTGTTTGAAAGAAATCTCTTATGCTCACCTAGGCTGAATTAATTTAATTAAAAATACAGTAAAAACATTAATATTCTGGAATATTATTGGAATTTAAAATAACTGTTTTCTATTTTTATACATTCTAAAATTTAATTAATGAATTTTCAGTCATTACTTCAGTCTTCAGTGTCACATGAACGTTCAGAAATCATTCTAATATGCTGATCTGATGCTCAAGAAACATTTATTATTATCAATGTTGAAAATGGTTGTTCTGCTTAATATTATTGTGGAAACTGTGATACATTGTTTTTCAGGATTCTTTGATGAAAACACAAATAGAATTCTTTTGTAACAATGTAATAGTCACCTTTGATTATTTAATGTGTTCCTACTGAATAAAAGTATTAATTTCTTAGAAAAAAAAGAACCCAAAATTTTGAATGGTAGTGTATTGACCATAATCTTATTTTGTATATTTTGTCCTTTCCCAGTTCAAGTACATAGGGGCTGTACTTGTATGCCAGTTGCCTATTTAAAAAACAGTGCCTGGAAGCACTTTCAAGATTACCACGGGGTGAATAGACGTGCCTTAAACAGACATTGATTTTAACCTGTAAATATCTGTGTATGTGTGCACAGAGTCAGCAGGCCAGGTTGGCGACACTCTATCTACCCTTGTTTGGGTTGCTGCAGGAGAACGTTCACAGATTAAATGTGAGAGACACGTTTAATTTTAACACCAACCAGGTGAATCATCTTGTGTACTTTTTCTCTTTCTCATCAGTCTATTATTCACAACTTGAGCAACCCTTATATTTCACATGCCATCTCTCTGCTATTTCTCCTCAGAATGGGCGAGATGAACATCTTGCCAGCATCTCTACAGTAACACCCCAAAAGCCTGTTGGTAACCTTGACAACAGCCTTCATAAAGATGTATTTGGGGTCATCTCAGGAACTGGTGAGTGATGAGCAAATCAAAACCTACCAGCAACTCAGGCCTTTCACCTTCTAGCATTAGTGATGAATAAATGATATTAGTTATATGAATTAAGTTTATTCTGTGTGTAGCCTCTCCTCACACCTCTACGCCTAACATTGGCTCTGTGCGCCACGCTGACTCTCGAGGTTCTCTGGTCAGCACAGACTCAGGAAACAGCATCCCTGAGAAGACCAGCTCTCTCGATAAGGTGAAGTAGAATAACTGATGGTGTCCATCAGGCCCAAAATAATCTCTTATCTGCCTCGTTTAAATAGAATCTCCTGCTTTCATAATTTGCATTGTGAAAAGCGCTTTACAAAATTAAATTTGACTTGACTTTGTCTTTGTCTTTTAAAAACCATGTTAAATGGAGGTATTAAATGTTCAGGGGGAGTTCCTTCCTCCTCCACATGTGCTCAGGGCGCCTTTAACTGGAGCTGTGATGTAGAGGTCTGCGCGGGACTGTTTTTTTAGTCCCGCTCCCACCTGCTCCCGCAAGGTTCTATTCCGCACCCACCTGCTCCCGCTATATATTCTAAATAAATACCACATCTGTCATTTAAAATTATAGGCTAAGCAAAATATAAACAAAACCGAGTTGAACGTCCTTCAAGGACAGCGCATCCACACTTTGCTCCATCCTTATTCTGCTCTCTCACTCATCGACAACCTGTCTGTTCTGTCTGAGGGCCGTATATTTACCACAGGTACAGCCTGCTCTGAGCATCGTTATGCACATGCTGCACACAGATCCCGCAAATAAAACGCGTGACGTTTAAAAAAACGCAAAAAATCAAGCCGCGGTTCCTGCGGGAGAGCTACGGGAATGCAGACCTCTAAACTGAGCCTCTGTTATTCAGCTGTATTTACAGTAAGGCATGTAGCTGTTGCTAATAAGTTTCCCTTAATCATTCCTAACTCTTATTCTCCCCTCTTACCCTTGACCTCTGACCTCTTAGCCGAAAGAGAGGTTTACACGTAGACACACCCTCACCGTGTTGCCCCTCCCCCTTGAACCAGAGGACTCCGCCCCTCTCAGCCGGGCAGCCAAACGTGTCACAATGGATTTCTCACTGCTTTCAAGCCCCACCCTCGACGATAACGACACTAACAGAATTACTGACACCATACAAGTAGAGCAGCCCTAGAGTGTCCCCATCTGGGGAGTGTGTGTGCTTTAGACATCATGAGGGTGTTGCATGTCTATCTCATATTGTATTTTTCCAGCTCTGTGCATTTGGTGGGGTGTTTTCTGCTCATTTAAAGTCATTTAGGGATGGGCTGTGAAGCTTCTGATGGCCCGCAGTGTGCTGTGATGTGATATTTTGATGTGTCTTCCATTATATACTTTATGCTTCTGTGTGTGTGTGTGTGTGTGTGCACGATAGACCCAATCAGCCTCCGCTCTTGGTAGCTCTATGCTGCGCTGTGATAAATTGGACAGAGAAGAAATCAAAAACCTGCTCATGTGTTTCCTCCATGTTTTAAAGAGCATGTCTGAAGGTAAGAACATGCACACATGACTTTAATTTTCAAGGTCCACGTGCCTTTGCTCATGAATGTGCTCACTTTTGATTATTTTTCTAGATGCCTTATTTACATACTGGAACAAAGCCACAACCTCTGAGCTGATGGACTTTTTCACGTTAGTAGAGTAAGTCATCTAGACTGGTACTAATCACATCAGAGCATCAGAGTACTGAGGTCCTGTAACTTAATACTGAGCACTCAGTTCATTTCTCTCTCTTTCTCACGCACAGAGTGTGTCTGCATCAGTTCAGGTATATGGGGAAGAGATTCATTGCAAGGTAAAAATATTTTGCTCCTAACAGTCTAAGAATTCTTAGAAGTCTAAGAATTTTTGTTGCTAAATTATACGTATATATTTTTGTGGGAAATATAGGACCATAAATTACTCATATTTATGTTAAACAGGATATTTATGCCAAAACATAAGAAAAAAAATAAGTATCCTAATTAGGACTTTCAATTTAATTTTGTGGAAAATCTGGGAACATTAAGGCTAAGTAAACATATTTTTGTTCAACAGGATATTTATGCCAAAACATTACAAAAATGTATCCTACCTGGACTGTCAATCTAATGCATCAATTTTGAACAGTTATTTATTTAAAAATAGTACATAATTTTATTATTAATTAAAATTATATTAACTATATTATATTAATAATCAAATAATATTACAATATTTTTATTCAAAACGTATTGAATAAATGTCTATTATATATATATATATATATATGATACATTTATTCAATATATTATATTTATATGTTATTTATATGTATTTATTCACTGGTGCCTTATTTTAATACTAAAGAAGGTTTTTTATATAGTTTTATTGTTATGTATTGTTTTATTGTATATTTTCTTGTCATTGCTTGTTTTGTGGATATTGCTTTGAAATATTACATGTAAACACAATCATGCCAGTAAGGTGATTTAAATTTTAAAGAATTAATTACTTCAGGTCAGTGCTAGACTTAAGATTAGTGAAAACGAAAAAAACACAAACAATATATTTACTTGTAAAGTCACTTTTTTCCAGTGTCTGTTCAAAGATTTCTTTGTCTGCCACTACAATGTAGCCTAATGTATTTGATATTCCTCATTTTATGGTAATAATTAGTAATGATCAGTAAAATGTATTGATAAATGTGATTCATTGTGATTCCTTTTTATTAATGATCAGTTCATTTATTTAAAAAATGAATTATCTGGATGTCATGAATAATGAATTCACTTACATTTTTTTAATCAGTTGATAGCACTAGTTCTAATTTTATTACAAATGATTTTACCAGTTCTCATCTGTAAAACCAGACATACAAACACAAGCACAAGACCACCACTGCTATCTCATATCTACCGTCTCTCTCTTGCCTTTCACATGCACTCACACATACATGCATACACGGCATCAAATCCTACACTGCCTTGAATGACGCTACTCCTTTATGTGTGTATATGTTTTATTGGTTGAAATGCTGGCGAGGGTTCAGTTAGTCAGTGATACTGTAGCATCCTGGCACCCCTGAACTGGGTAAGAGCTGTTGTGTGCTTTTGAGTGGCCTTCACTAACAGCATGCTGATTCATTCAACTAACTCACTGCTCTGTGTGTATGTGTGCTGAGACATTTCTACATTCATGCTTTCTCGATAGTCTAAGAGCAGAAGGTTTTGTGGTATCCCATTTAGATATTTATCACCTGCATGTGTCCATTCAACACATGAAGTACAATAATATGCTCACTCCAGTGTGCACATCATCACATGTCCTGCTCTTTGTCCAGTGGATAACCAGTCACATGACTAATGGATGCCAACATTTAATGCACTGTATTAACACCTTTTATAAACCATCTGCAACATCATATTGGTTTATGAGCAGTAATACAGGTTCAACTTTGTGGCTTATCATTTATATAATATGATGTAAGAAATATACAGTGTCAGAAATAGAGCAGAAGTCAACCATAGTGAATGCAGGTGTTTTAAAGGGGTCATATCATGAGAAATCAAGTTACTCATTTCATGTTCAAAGAAGCCTTTGTCATAAGTCTTACGGGTACACTACCATTCAAAAATATTAAGCAGCACAACTGTTTTTAACTGTTTTGATAATAAAAAGAAATGTCACAAGCTCCAAATCAGATTTCTGAAGATATATGAAGTACAGTATTATGTGACTCTGAGGACTGGAGTAATAGCTGCTAGAAGTTTAGCTTTGTCGTCATTTGAATAAATTACATTTTATAATATTTTAACATACAAAACAGTTTTAAATTGTTTATGAACCCCAAATTTTGAAAAAATATGGCAAGAAAAAAAAGGCAATCGTTAGAGAGAGGGTGGCACGAGGTCTAAAATAACATTATAAGCGGACCTCATAAGATCTATGACATGACTCCTACATATTTGCATTTTTATACTGTATGTATATGATTGACAGCTCAGCAGACCTCTAATAAAGGCTTTGTTTTCCCTCAGAAGCCAGGATGGGGTGGGGTTTATGGCTACGGACAGGAAGTCGTTGACTCTTCCTGTTTCTCGTAACAGAGGGGGCGTCATGCACACACGCTTACAACAGCTGGGCAGCCTGGAGAACGCACACACTTTCAACCACAGTAAGACACATTAACACTTATTCATTCATTACTCCTCATCCTTCACAACCTCTCTAAGATGAACATTTAGAAGAATTGATTGTGCTTTGACAATCATGAAAGTTACACTGTGTGTGTATGTTTCAGTCTGAGAATTTGTTCTTGGGATCTTTGTTGGCTAACCGGTAAGAACTTCTTGAGTTTCAAGGGGACCAAAAAGCATAGTGCTATGCATATTCTACATGTCATCCTTTGCGCCGTTTTGGCACATCTTCAATGCAGATTGAATTAAGTGTTGTAGTCCAGTGGTTTTTTAATCCTGGTTCTGAAATACTCTAACAGTCTTCCAGGACCAGGCTTGAGAACCACTGATGTAGTCCGACCAGAGAGAGCAAAGCAATACTGAGAGGCCAAAGCAGCTTATCTCACTTCTGTTCAGTTTAGTTATTAAATGATATGATCTTTCTTTTCCTCTTTCTCCTCCAGCGTATTGCCATGGTGATGCTGACGCGTGTCTCCTGGAGGCTAACGTCTCAACGGAGGTGTGCTTGACTGTGCTGGACACACTCATTGTTTTCATTATGGGCTTTAAGGTACAGACAACAAGTGGAAGTGTGTGTTTATTAGTACAAGTCAAAGTTCAGTTCTTCCTTGAAGCGCTCTCATATTAAACCATGTATCTACAGACTCAGCTGTGTGCAGATTTGGGTCATAACCCACTGATGAAGAAGGTTTTCCAGGTGCACCTCTGTTTCCTTCAGATCCCCCAGTCAGAGACGGCACTGAATCAGGTCTTCACCTCCCTACGTTCCTTCATTTACAAGGTAACCACAGTAGCCACTTTCACTGTTGATTCATGGGATATGACAGAAGAAAATCCTCAAAAAAGACCCTTTTCAATACAAAGACGTGCAGAACATCCTGAGACCACAAATAATGCACCGAAATCAGACAGTTAGAAAAGGTTTATTTAGGGATCAAACAAGCAAACTAGTTAGCAAAGTACAATATTTTCTGATATATTTTCTCACCAGCCCCTTAGTTCACCCAAAAATGAAAATTCTGCCATAATTTACTTACCCTCAAGTTGTTCCAAACCTGCATGAGATTCTTTCTTCTGTTGAGCACAAAAGAAGATATTTTGAAGAATGTTGGTATCCAAACATTTGCTGGTAGCCATTGACTTCCATAGTAGGAAAAAAAATACTGTGGAAGTCAATGGCTATATTCATTAAAATATCACAGTCGATTTACACTTCCCACCATTGAATTTAGTTTTGAGATCACATAATTGGGTAATTAAATGTCCAACATAAGTGTACACATGATGAACACGTAATTGTGTTGTTCATCCAACTCTCCATGTGTTTTTCTGTCTTTCTCAGTTTCCCTGTACGTTTTATGACGGACGGGCGGATATGTGTGCCTGTTTGTGCTATGAGATCCTGAAGTGCTGTAATTCCAAACTGAGCTCCATACGCAGTGATGCCGCCCACCTGCTCTATTTCCTCATGAAGAGCAACTTTGAGTACAATGGCAGGAAGTCCTTTGTCCGCACACACCTGCAGGCAAGAGAGGGATAAGAGGGTAATGGGGGGGTCGAATAAACACCAAAAGTGTCCATCAAGTTTGATGAGGCCCCCTAGTGGGTCCCGGGCCCCCTGGTTGAGAACCACTGATCTAGAGAGCCCTTTTGCAACCTAGAGTCCATACTGGCCCTTTTTTTTTAACTTGAAAAACACAATCTGTGAAATTGTGAAAACACAATCTGGCTTAAATACCTGGCGATTTATTTGTAAAAAAATTTTCTCAGGTGGTGATTGCGGTGAGTCAGCTGATTGCTGATGTCATTGGGATTGGAGGGACACGGTTCCAACAATCACTGTCCATCATTAATAATTGTGCCAACAGTGATAAAACTGTAAAGGTAAAATTAGAAATTTCCATTTATACAGTATATACAAAATACATATTATTATACTTTAGGTTGCTTTCTGACTAAATGCTGGAATACCCTACACAACTTTTAATGTCTGAACAGATTACTAAGCATCATCACTTGCAGATTTTATCCTCTGAAATCATAGGTGATTTTCAATGAATTTGGTCAAACTTGAGTGCCCAAAATCTAAACACTGGCGATGACGTTCATCAACTAACATCAACTCCAGACAGAAAGCTGTGGCAAAAATCTGGGCAAAAGTTATGTAGTGTATTCCATCCTTAAGAAAGCATCTACTAAAAACATAAATGCTAACCATAAATATGGATGTCAGAGTAACATTGAAATTCAAGTAGATTACCAGCTTTTCATATTCAAATCACATGTTTATGTCACATCAGACATCACTGTTTGCCTATCCTGCACTCTCTCTTCCTGTTCCTCTAGCACACTACTTTCCCCTCGGATGTGAAGGACCTGACCAAGCGGATCCGGACGGTACTGATGGCCACTGAGCAGATGAAGGAACATGAAAAAGACCCAGAGATGCTGGTGGACCTGCAGTACAGCCTGGCCAAATCCTACACCAGCACCCCTGAGCTGCGCAAAACCTGGTTGGATAGTATGGCCAAAATCCACGTGAAGAATGGAGATCTGTCTGAGGCAAGCTGGCCATGCTATGCTAGCTAATAAATGAAGGGGTCTTTAAAACTAAAACTAAAAAAACGAAATAACTAAATTAGGTTAAACACATCCTGTTACTTATATTTTTTAACTCCTTAATTTTGCTGTTTTTCAGTCAGTATTTGAGTTTAACTGTTTATTCAGCATCAGTTTGTTTGGTGATATAGTAAAACAGTGGTGGATAACGTTACATCAATGACTTCATCAAGGGCTTATTTTTTTCTATAGGCAGCGATGTGTTACGTGCATGTGGCAGCACTTGTGGCTGAGTACCTGAAGAGGAAAGGTGAGAAGTCCACTAGGGGGCACAGTAAATATAGTTTGCAATGTAGTTTGGGGTCAGAAATGAACTTTTTTTAATCAAGATGCAAAATTTGCCCCCTGGAATGGATATGTGCATTATTGCACACAGTTTGTGATCTATTTATGTAAATTACTTTACATTTTGAACAAATGTGGCTTGTGAAAGCAAGCATTAAATACAGAAGTAACAATGCATGAGATACAAAGTAATAAATCTTAAAAAAAGCTTTTTTGGCTGGCTTATCAAATATGTTTTGAAAGCTTTGATAATTTTCTTTCCATGCTTGCATGCACACACACACACACACACACACACACACAAACAAACACAGATTTATAAAGGCATCTTGTTCAAGGTTCATCTGTATTTTGCAATCTGGAGTTTTCTGAATTTCTTTTACAGGAGGTAATCTCTATGTGTGATAACAGCACTATTAATGCAGGGTCAGGAAAATGAACACATGTATGCACAAAAACACACACATTCACATATTATGCAGTGTGAACATTATTTACAAAGGAGATCGGTTCTTGAGGTGTGATGTTTGCCTTAATGTCTAGTGTGTGTCCAAATGCCTGATTTTTTGTAAAGATTTTGCATTTTATTGAACCTGCTTTCACCTGTTCTGCTTACTATTCCTTCTCCTTGGCAGGAATGTTCCGGCAGGGCTGCTCAGCATTTTGTGTGATCACACCCAACATTGATGAAGAGGCAGCCATGATGGAGGATGTGGGCATGCAGGACGTTCACTTCAATGAGGTTCAGACCAGCTCGCTCCTGAACACATTTATATATAGCCACATTCATGAGTCGCAGCCTCTTAATCCTGCCACTCTTTTATATACTGACTCTGCATCAGCACTGGAATGAATTCAAAACTGTCTTTTATAACGTCAGTAATAATCCATGGTAGAAAATGTTCTGATTTCTTATCTAATCAGTATCAATTGCCCCTTTCCAGTGGGTGTGTTAGTAAAGAAAGTCCAGATAATGAGCCCTGATTAGACCTGAGAGTCCCTCATCACTGTGAATAATCAGTTTGCGTGTTTAATGAACTCTTTGTGTAACATTTACATGTTGTTCAGTGCTTACACTTGTGATAAAAGATCATCTCTGCGGTTGGACTTTGTCCAGTTAGAACAGCAGTTTTGTCTGTAGCACGATTTGTTGAGAGAAGATAAGTTTGCTGTATCTGAATTAATGCATTAATGTTGAAATGCAGTATTGCACATTAATGTATGTTATTACTTATGCATGTCTATCTGCAGGAGGTGCTGATGGAGTTGTTGGAAGCTTGTGCTGATGGTTTATGGAAAGCTGAGCGTTATGAACTTATTTCAGATATCTACAAACTCATCATTCCGATTTATGAACAACGCAGAGACTTTGAGGTGCACATACACTCTTTTTATGTGTCATTGGAAATGCAGCATTAACATTTGCCAGAAATACATTATGTACCATATTTGGACAGTATGAATGTATTTTTGTGCTTTTGTGTAGAAACTGGCCCACCTGTATGACACATTACATCGGGCTTACACTAAAGTGATGGAAGTGATGCATTCTGGGAAGAGGCTACTTGGGACCTTCTTCAGAGTGGCATTTTTCGGCCAGGTAAGACAATGTAATGGTGCAGTGGTTTCAGTTTGTCTAGCTAACACAGACAATTTGACTGAGGATTGAGCTGCACTATAGCAACAATATAACTGCATTTTATTTTAAAGGGGTCAAATCATGAGGTATCAAGCTGAGAAAAAGTTTGGTGTATTATGAAAACATACTTTGACATTTATTATTCAAAACTTCCTCCTCAGTCCAAAAATAATGACCAATGGGACCATCTTTTGAAACTGAGCTGCAAAAATATTGGATGTCTGAAGAAAAAAAATCAAAGCCCCCCAAAATTATATGAGTCCACATTTACACATGAAGAATGCTTATTTGTTTATCAGAAACTTGCCCACAACAATCTTCTTTGTGCACATCAATAGTGAATTTAATGATTTGCGTGCGTAGATTACATACAAAGTCAATGCAAAGACGCGAATAGACGAGAATTCACGCTGGGCAACACGATTGCCTCCGATACGCAATATTCTCCTCAAACGCGTCTTTCGCGCAAGTTGAAAAATTTCAACTCGAGCGGGAAATTCGCATGATGCTGTCGCAATCACGTTTGTTTGGACTCTTTGTGTTTCATCATCGTCTGCCTTAGTCATTCATTTGTTGTCACCAACACTAATTATGTTCAGCTGTGCACACATCAATCGCCATCATTATCATTATATAGGTTCAGTTCTGTTTCAGTCTAGTTGTCCGGTGTGGTCTATCTTGGTTGTGTTGTATGTTGCTCTATTCATGTTGGATTACCTGTTGGATTTATTAAATATTACCTATTTGCCTTCATCTTCATCTTCGTATGTGTTTATACAACGACCCACGTGACAGACACATTATCGCGCAAGCCAATAAGCAAAGAGGTTATTGACATGTCCGGTTGTATGAGAATATGGAGGAGAGCACGAGTGACTCGAAAAACATCTTGCGAGTAAAGCGATGCAAATATTCGCTTCGCTTTTGGTGTGCACACAACATAAGTGTTATGGAGAAGGTGGAAAATGGTCACCAAAAAAAACAAATTTTGAGTGTTTTAGGCAGAAAATAAACTTGTAAAAATTACACACATTAAAATTAAAATTGTATAATAAAAATGTATGATATGACCTCTTTAAAAATGGAAAGGAGACATTCCTGTATGCATGATAATATACCCTGCATGATAGCCAAAGTCAAAGTACCCTGCATGACAGCCAAAGTCTGTGGGTCTCGGTTAATCAATCTTTTCTGCTCTCTTTTCTTTCCTAAGGCTGCGGTAAGTGTTGTTGTGAACTGTGTGTGTGTGTGTGTGTGTGTGTGTGTGTGTGTGTGTGCTTTCTTACTCATTCTCAGGCAAGTTTTGTTTTGACCATAATAGTCTCACTAAACAACTGCTTGTTTGTCTGCTTGCATAATGCCTTTGGATTAGAAAGAGCTTTTTTTCCGTGTGCTGCTAGCGTCCTTCATGAATCTTTAAATGCATACATCCTCTCATCTGTACATCCTGTCATTTCTTCATCCCAGTTGAGATAGACAGCACTCTGACTCTTTGTTTACTGTGGAAGCCATTTTTAAATGGGTTTGGACCATAAAAATGAGCTAGGCAACACTTAGAGAGCTCTTTCGCTATACACTGTGCCCATTAACCTCACAGAAGCCATGAGATTTTATGGTTTGAGCTGTTTCAACAAAAACACAGTGAAAGCTTTGTGTGCTGCATAAGTGCTGATGTCTCAAAAGTGTCTATGTTGGACTACAGAGAATAAAAGATATCACTGATTATATAAAGATAACATGAATTCTATGATGTGCAGGAGACAAGATATTGATAGTCTGAGCTCTGCCGTGGCGTGTTATCAAGTTTACTTTGAAATCCTGAATATGTTGGAGGTTTTTAAGACAATATAAATATCAAAGAGTGTGTTTATCAGTCATAACTCTTCATTTCCACCTGTGTGATGTAGAGGTTTGTTGATTATGGGATTGAAACCAGATTTTGTTGGCTGTACATTAACAACACCAACAGTGTATGGTGCACAAATTGTGATTGAAATGTTGTGTTTGTTTCAGGGTTTCTTTGAAGATGAGGATGGAAAGGAATATATCTATAAAGAACCAAAATTCACTCCTCTCTCAGAGATTTCCCAGCGTCTCCTCAAACTTTACTCGGACAAATTTGGCCAAGAGAATGTCAAAATGATCCAGGACTCTGGCAGGGTGAGAAAATGCATACTCATATTTTTTTCAGTGTTCTGTGACTAGGTAAACGCTCAGACAATCATGTATAATCTAAACACACGTACACAGATTACACTTGTACACATGTACACTTTAAATGAGATGTTTATAGAACTTAAAGTGATAGTTTACCCAAAAATAAAAAAGTTGTCATCATTTACTCACCCTCATGTTGTTGCAAAACTGAATGTCTTACTTTCTTTTGTGTAACATAAAAATGCATACTCATATTTTTTTCAGTGTTCTGTGACTAGGTAAACGCTCAGACAATCATGTATAATCTAAACACACGTACACAGATTACACTTGTACACATGTACACTTTAAATGAGATGTTTATAGAACTTAAAGTGATAGTTTACCCCAAAATAAAAAAGTTGTCATCATTTACTCACCCTCATGTTGTTGCAAAACTGAATGGCTTACTTTCTTTTGTGTAACATAAAAGAAGATATTTTGAGAAATCTCATACAATTGAAGTCAGTGGGCTCAAAGGTTGTTTGGATCCCAACATTCTTTGGCATTTCAATGTTTGGAAGCACATGAGCAAATGAATTTTTATTTTTGGGTGGAGTATCACTTTAAAAATGAAGGCCACACATCACATGGCTTAAATGGTCAAGTTGTTATCACCTAAGTTTTAAAAAAAAATGCAGCAATTTGTTCAGTATTATGTGCTGTATCTAATGCGGGTGTTTTTAAACTCTGCAGAAAAGTTCTTAAATAAATAAATATCATATTTGAGAGCCTGCGGCCTTTAAATATTTGAAAACCTCTCATCTAATGTACGTTTCTATGACAAATGCTTATGTCATAGAGAGCAAAGTGCTTGCTGACGATACCACCATGTGATGTGATGTGATGAATGCTCATCACATGAACACTCATCAGACAAAAAACATGCATGAAATACACACTGACCTCAAGAAATGGAATATGAATAGCATCAAGTTAACAAACAACTTAATTAATTTTGTATGCAACAAAGGAACAAACTCATCATGACATTACAAAACAACAGTGTACTAGTTTAATTTCAGTGTAAATGAAACTGGCAAACAATCAAATTATGTAAGCATATTAAGTATTTAAGCCCTTTTGCATGCAGGAAAATTTTGGCATAGGTTTATCTGCACCAAAAATGAATCCAGGTCACCTGCTATGCTTGTTGGAGTATATATTATAGTATAATAGAAAAGCTGTATCATGATTATCTACTTGATCCTAGAATCAGTTTTACAGTGCATACACAAACACGCACACACACACACACTTACAAGAAGAGCATTACACCATAGATGTGATCAGTTTTGACAACAGACCTCCTGATATGGGGAGTTTCCAGTCACACCTTAACCCCAGTGCACTTACAGACAAGAATTCTGTTTATTCATGTTTTATCAGTATTTTACTGGTCTCCTCCCACTGTTATATATTACGTCTCATCTGTGTCAGGTGAACCCTAAAGATCTGGAGGCAAAGTTTGCCTACATCCAGGTGACGCACGTGACACCGTATCTAGAGGAAAAGGAGCTGGAAGAGAGGAAGACTGACTTTGAGAGAAGCCACAACATTCGCCGTTTTGTGTTCGAGACGCCATTCACAGAGTCAGGGAAGAGGCACGGCGGTGTCGAGGAACAGTGTAAACGAAGGACGGTGCTCACCAGTGAGTGATCACTATAACTGTCACTATCACAGTTACTGTTGTGAATACAAAGAATACATATAACAAAAGAAGTGAACATGTAGATTTCTGTTTTTAGATTACAAAACTTCCGTTAACAATAAAACCCTTATGTCTCTGCTTTTCTGCCATCTGGCCGAACGGTTCTGATCATGGTGAGGAATAGTTCCAGTTGCATTTCCATTTTAGCATGGTTAGCTAACCGTGCTCAGCCATGCTAATGGATCACCTGATGGCTTTCTAGTACTGTAGTACAGTATGTTTTTTTTTGTTGTCCTTTTTAGCTAGCCAGGGAAATTTTCATTTGATGTGATCATTCTCGATATCATGCTCACTCCAAATTTAAATGTATATAAATGCATAGAAATCCGTCACCAATTCTAACATATATTCTACTCCTGATTTCATAGCACTAAATCGGAAAACGAAACTGCAACCAGATCAGTATGATTCAGCATGGTTTAGCAAAGAGTTTAATGTTTTATTAGGCAGACAAGCCTGATAATATATTTTCAAAATTCATTTTAAAACACACTATTTAAAATTGGAAACGGGAATTTTTTTTCTCCAAATTTGATTTGAAAGCACTTTGAGCCACGATACTGTATGTATTCATTATTTTAAAATGTATATATATATATATATATATATATTCAGGATTCACATATGTTATATTATATATATTATTAAAATGTAAATCAACTGTTTTCTATTTTAATATATAAAAATTTTATTTATTTCTTTGATGGCAAAGCTGATTTTTCAGCAGTCATTACTCCAGTCTTCAGTGTCACAGGATCCTTCAGAAATTATTCTAATATGCTGGAGTGGTGCTCAAAATCATTTATTTTATTATCCCTGTTCAAATTGATTTTGCTGCATATATTAGCATCAAAATCTCAGTAGTGATGAATAGCTTTATTCTTTACTATAATCTTTGATCAATTCAATGAATCAATTTATTTAAAAAAAAAAAAACCAACAACCTCTGACCCCGAACTTTTGAAATCATTGGTTTATTGTGTTTATTGTGAGATTTAATGAACATATATCCTTGGCCTCTATACGGTATAATACATTTATTTACCCAGCTATTCCCTGAACACTAATCTTTAATGATTGCATTTTAGTGTGTACTTCCTGTATTAACACTGTACAGTACACCCGGATCTTGAGCTCTGGGCTGCAATTGTTTTCAAAAACAATTAATCAGTCTTTGTCTCAAGTTAAGTGTTGTTAAGTGTTGTAAAAGCAACCAGGAAATTTCAAAGTTGAACCCTGATCTTCATCCTCTGATAAATTTTCAGATCAGATCTGGCCACTGAGGCAGAATGACCTTCTTAGAGAGTGTGTTCTAAATAAACCACTTTTCACAGTTTCAAGGTGTGCCATCTGCACGGAATATAAATCTCGATTACTTCACAAACATGAGTAGATTTCAGCTGGGACCTTAATGTGTTTGTTCTTCTAGCCACTCCTTCTCTAAATGTAGTACTGCATTCACTTAATGTCTATGTGCTCTTTCTTTTCCAATTTCTCTGTTTCAGCTACACACTGTTTCCCATATGTAAAGAAGCGCATAGCAGTGATGTATCAGCACCACACAGACCTGAGTCCCATTGAGGTGGCCATAGATGAGATGAGCGGGAAGGTGGCGGAACTCAGAACCCTCTGTGCAACCAGTGAAGTTGACATGATCCGCCTGCAACTTAAGCTGCAAGGAAGCATTAGTGTACAGGTGTGTGTGTGTGTGTGTGCGTATGTGCGTGCGTGCGTGCGTGCGTGTGTGTGTGTGTGAGACACAAATCTTTGGTCTGTTACAAAAGCGACCTAGCCAACATTTTTAGGCATCATGATGTAGAGCCCTTGACAAAAAACAAGCAATGTTAATAAAAAAGTTATTCTGTGTTATAAGATACTTTGTTTTGTTCAGGCAAAGCATCATCCCGTTTGATCCCAGAATGCACTCCAATGAGCTTAATGAAAAATTACATTGATATTGACATACAAGATCTGTCGTGAGAAAGTTCTGAGAAATGTCAATTATAAAGTAATTGTATTCAGAACATAACAATTATCAATAGAAAAGTTTATTTTGATCAAAATGTGCCATTATAATTAATATCTTATCCAATATTTGTATATGCTTTGTATGTTTATAAAGTCAATAGGTGCAACATGGTAATATTTTAAGGTTGCAGTTAATGAAAGGATAAAATAAAATAATAAAATAAAATAAATCAAGTGGCATGAAAACTGATCCATGGTGACATTTTATTTTTTACCAGCAAAACATCCTATTTTTGATCAGATTTTCTAGAGCTACTATTAAAAAAACATTACAATACATTCAACGGTTTGGGGTCAGTAAGATTTTTATTTTTATTTTTGAAAGAATGCTTTATATTCAGCATGGATAAGAGTAAAGACATTCATGATATTATTTTAAAAAGTTTCAAATAAATGCTGTTCTTTTGAACCTATTGCTGTTCTTTTGATTCTTCTATTAATCAAAGAATCCTGAGATCAAATTTATCATGGTTTCAACAAAAATTATTGCTAACAATACAAAATGATTTCTGGACACCAAATCAGTTTATTAGACTGATTTCTGAAGGATCATGTGACACTGAAGACTGGTGTAATGGCTGTTGAAAATTCAGCTTTGCCATCACATGAATAAATTACATTTTAAAATATATTCAAATTAGTGCTGTCAAACGATTAATCGCTTTTAAAAATAAAAGTTTTTGTTTATATAATATATATGTGTGTGTACTGTGCACAAACATACATGTATATATTTAAAAAATATTTACATATATATATATATATATATATTCATGTATAATTTATATTATATATAAATATAAATATTTTATATATAAACAAAAAATTTTCTTAAATATATTCATGCATGTGTGTGTATTTATATATACATAATAAATAT
>NW_015645076.1:1953796-1966820 GCF_001515625.1 Sinocyclocheilus rhinocerous | reverse complement strand
ATATATATATATATATATATATATATATATATATATTCATATATAATTTATATGATATATAAATATAAATGTTTTATGTATAAACAAAACATTTTTTAGAATATATACATGCATGTGTGTGTATTTATATATACATAATAGATATACACAGTACACATGCATATATTATGTAAACAAAAACCTTTATTTTGGATGCGATTAATCACGATTAATCGTTTGACGGCACTAATTCAAATAGAAAACAGCTATTTTTAATTGTAATAACATTTTGCAATATTACTATTTTTACTGTATTTTTGTAAAACGTATAATTGTAAAAAACTATACTTATAGCTAGTTGTGCAGCCCACCAAAAATACTGATTCTATAGATTAATAATACAACCACTTGGTGACATCTAACAATAAAATCACTGTCAATAGAGAGCAGACAATAAGGCGCCCCACTAGGTATTGAAACAAAGCGATTGCATTGAATCACACACACATTCACCCCAAGTTTGGCATGTTTAAATTTCAGTTAAGATGTTATTTACCGGTAGTTCCTTTCTTCCTTATAGGGCGATTTTGCATGGATTTTACAATTTTGGTTATTTTTATGAAGAATTTTAAAGCCATTTCAATCTCACAAGAACAGCAAACCTTCCCCCAAATACACTTTTGCCATTACATCACACACTCTGATTTAAACTGACCTGTAAATTACTTTTTTTTCCAAAATACATCTTTCTCTTCAGGTCAATGCTGGGCCACTTGCATATGCCAGAGCTTTCCTTGATGATGCCTGCGCCAAAAAATACCCAGATAATAAAGTCAAACAGCTTAAAGAGGTCTTCAGGTATATAAAAAACATTTGAAATGCCTTCCAAAATCTCTTTACATGCGCCTGCTTTCTTATTCTGTGTGTGTATATGGTGTTTGTGTATGCAGGCAGTTTGTTGAGGCTTGTGGACAGGCTCTAGCTGTGAATGAAAGGCTGATTAAGGAGGACCAACAGGAATATCATGATGAGATGAAAGCCAGTTACAAAGACCTGGCCAGAGAGCTTTCACACATCATGCATGAACAGGTAACCATACACAGTGGCACATCGTGAATCTTGTTTCCCTATGCCAGTAGAAACACACTGAGTCTGTGTTGGCAAAAGATTGGAATAATTACAATTTTTAAATGTCTCTGAAAGAAGTCTCACCCAGGCTGCATTTACTGAATTAAAAATATAGTAAAAACAGTGATGTTGTTAAATATTATTACAAATTGAAATAACTGTTTTGCTTTTGAATGTATTTTAAAATGTAATTTATTCCTGTGATGACAAAGCTACATTTTCAGCAGCCATTACTGCACTCACATGATCCTTCAGAAATAGTTCTAATATCCCGATTTAGTGCTGAATTATTAATAATAGTTTTTTATTATTACCAATGTTGAAAATTTTTCCTGCCTAATATTTAATCTTTTTTGTGGAAACTGTTTTTTTTAAATAGATTTTTTTTGTAACATTATAAATGTCTTTATTGTCACTTTTGTCGCTATTATTATTTTTTTTAATGGTGAAAAAAAATGGTAATGTGTCATGGTTTCCATAAAAATATTAAGCAACAAAAACAGTTTTCATCATTGATGAAAATAAGAAATGCTTCTTGAGCACCAAATCAGTATATTAGAATTCAGGAATAAATTACATTTTAAAATACATTCAAATAATAATAAAAAAAACCTGTTACTTTAAATTTTAATATTTCATGGCAATATTACTGTTTTTAATATTTGTAATCAAATAAATGCAGCCTTGGTGAGCATAAGAGACTTCTTTCAAAAACATGCAAAAATCGTAATTCCAAATTTTTGGTCGCCAGTGTATATTCACTAGTAGGTTACCTGAATGTTTGGTTCATGTTTAATATTCATGATTCTCGTTCTCGTTCTCTTTCTCTATTGTGCTGGCCTCTGTAGATCGGATGGTAATAATGCATACAATTTATCATACATTAAAAACAATACAGTACAGTTCAAGTGTCAGTTTGATCTGGTCTTTCTCACCCTGCACTCTTCCTCTTCATCAGATCTCCGCTGTGGAGGGCGGAACCAAGAGCTCTCTTTCGGATTCGCTGCATATTTTCAATGCCATCAGTGGCATGCCCAGCGGCACCACCCTGCATGGCATGCCTAGCTCCGCCTCCACCATGTGACTCTCACCCCTGGCCTTAAACCTCTGACCCTGCCCGAGCCAGAGAGACGGACAGACAAACTGAAAAGCATCAAAAGCGAAAGAACAAGAAAAGAATGGAATTTCATTGTCCGACACTCCTGAATGAATCGCCCATCAATCAGCATCCAGGACTCTGGGATAGAGCAGGTGTGTCCGGTCTTTGTAATGTCCAGATACTATTCCCATATGACTCATGTAATTGAAAGAAAGGAGCATTTGTTCTTCTCTCATCCACTCCAGTTTCCTGTGGAGACTATCACTTTTATTTCTTTCGTAACCAGAACAACTTGAAAAATCTGCCTTTTTACTTTCACATTCCTCAATTTTAATGCTTCATTTTTCCATATATTCCCCAATTCTGTAAGTTTTTTGCTGCTCTGTGCTGAGAGAGAGGCTGCGACATCACTTCCTGTGTCTGAGGCAGCTGCCGCCCATTGAGTAGTAGTGAAGAGAATATAACTGAACTTTAGTGTAACTGGAAGTTTGAGCTTTACTGTACAAAATACCCATGATCACCTGAGCCACTCAAGCTTTTTAGCCCACACTTCCATTTCTATCATTTTTTCCTTGTTTTTTTGTTTTGTTTTTTTTGTTTTTTGTTTTATTTTGTTTTTGTTTTGTTTTGTTTTGTTTTGTTTTGTTTTGTTTTGTTTTTTGTTTTGTTTTGTTTTGTTTTCTTTTGTTTTCTTTTGTTTTGTTTTGAAGCCAAGAAACGATTTGCTGTTTCTTTGTAGCGGAGTGCAATAATTCTCTTTCTTTGTCCTGTTTTGGTTCCTGAAGATCTCTTGCCAAAGTGAGAAGGCTAGATGTGAAATATATAAATATATATATGGACAAAAGAGATAAACACAAGGATTTTTATAACCGTTTATGTTTGTTTAAATGTAAATTGTTTTATATCGGGGGGTTAGATATGGGGGGTATTTTTATTTAATAGAATCTGTTCTGGAAATATATTAATGTCCCTAAAATCTCTGAATAAAATGTATTATCTTATATCAGTTTTCATGTGGTTTTCTTTCTTATCAATTGCTTCCCTTAGACATAGGCTACTTTATCTCTACTACTGTGAACTTTATTATTTACCAACCAAGATCCTTATAAAGGGTGTTAAAAACCTGATTCAGTTTTCTCTTCTATACATTATTTATGGTCTTTTTAATGTATAATTTATGGCCTACCATACTTTGTTTTTTTTACCCCAGATTATGAGGCTTTTAGCACGACTGCAAAAACATACAGCCTATCAATTATTCTCTCATATCTGATTGCTGCCACTTTTAAAGCACCCTATGTATATATATATATATATATATATATGGTTTAGAAGAGATAGACCATATTGACGCAGTATCAGATTCAATTTTGTTTTTAAAGTGCATTCTGAATGAAACCTGCTGACTTGCTCTCAATCTACACACACACTTGATCATGCCGTTCTGCCCCTGCCCCCCTCCACCACTGTCGCCATTGTATCGCAGAAACATCTCTGTTTGGGTGAGGGCAGTTTGTTTACCTCTCTCTTCCAATGCATTACAGCTCTACAAACTTCAAGTCCAGGTTATCTTCAGCTTTTCAGCTTAAGTAAGCCATTTTAACATTGTATAACAGCTGACGATGTGCTTTGTGAAAGTGTTGTTCACATCACTCCGACTTCACAGTCAGTAAATCTTATAATGTAAATATATGCACACAGTTGCTGCGTTTGTTTGTGTTATGGGGTTGTATCAGGGTAATAAATGGCATTATTAGGGTTATTTGAGAACAGTCATATGATGTGTTGGCAATGTTTTGAAGTTCCAACATTATCTAGCATATCTAATCTGCATTCTTTCAGATAGCAGTTTCAGCTCGAAGAGTTAATTATGTATTATATTAAATCAGCCTTCATTTACCATTCAACATAATTCGTATTTAAAGATTTTGTAGGATTTTATCTACCCCAGCAGAAAAGTGTACTTAAATGACTTAAAAAAAACGTTCAAGGACAAATTTATATAAGAATAAATGTATTTGCTAAATCTTTGATTTATTAAAAATATGCATAGGAAAACAATGAGATTTTGCACTATATAGTTTTTTTTTTATTTTTGGAATGAAATAATTAGTATATTCATTCTAATATAATTAAATATTATTACAAAGGCTAAACGTTCATATCATTTGATTTTCTGTATCAGTTGATAAGATAAATAACTAAACTGCTCCTCATTTGCCTCCTCCCACTCATACACGCACACACAGCCACAAATACTGTCATAAACATCTTCGTCAGTCTCATTTTAACCCAGTGGTGGTGGCCAAGGACACATTTTATTGTTCAGAGTCTATAAAACCCTGTTACCTGTCTCCTTCAGAGTACAGCTTTGTCTGTACTAAAGGATATTCTTAACAGAAGGCAGCCTCAGTCAGCGCAGTCATCATGGCAGGTGAGTAAACCTAGATGTTGATATGGAACAATATACTAATAATTATCTCTGTTAACTTTGGGTTTGTACCTATAGATTGAATGTGTGTATTCTTTGCTTAAACAGGGCAATGCACAAACTGTCCATAAATATGTTATAGTGTGAAGACATTTGAAATAGCATTTAGTAAGTTCAAACTGAATCCATATTAGAGCTATTTTAATGACATTTCACTTCTTTTTGCAGACAACGAGGAGAGAAATACAAAGAAGGCCAAGAATAATAGGGTGAGACTTTTAAAATCTGATCAGTAATGCAATGCTAGTTACTCACAGAATTACTTGTCAGTATCTTTATTTTATTAAATTGAATAATTTATTGTACAATAAATATGTCAACACAATTAAGCACTGTTTTTTATAGTAAATACAAAAATATACAATTCTAATAAAAGTATGTGTTATTAGGAAATATTTGAATTGAGCTGTGATTTTTCATTGTAGCCAAGTTGCTTGGGATATCCTGTCAGTATATTTTTCATTGTGGTGAATGAGTTCTGTGAGCGATTCTCCTACTATGGCATGAAAGGTGAGACCAAACACATACTGTACACAAATAAAATAATATGAACTTTTATCTCTGTTTTACCTTTACCATCCACATAGATGATTTCACACAGCTTAGTCTTTTTTCTCTTTCTTTCCTTCTTAATTCTTTCCACTCATCTCTTGCTCTGTGTCTCCCGTCTCTGTGTTTTGCAGCGGTGCTGGTGCTGTACTTCAAGTATTTTATCGGTTGGGACAATGATTTGTCCACCACCATCTACCACACGTTCGTGGCTCTGTGCTACCTAACACCTATCCTGGGGGCCATCATTGCAGACTCATGGCTGGGCAAGTTCAAGTGAGTTTTAGGACTTGGAAAATATAACATACTACCATACTAACCATACTAGGAATACAGTATGCGATATACAATGTCAGTGAATTTAAAACTTTTTGATTCTAATGATCCCCAACTATGATGGTACCCTTTCCTACAATATCAAAACAGCTATACTACCATTCAAAAAAAGGAACCATGGTTTCCACATAAATAGCACAACTGCTGTGCTTTGATAATAATGTTTCTTGAGCACCAAATCAACATATTAGAATAGATCATGTGACACTGAAGACTGGAGGGAGTAATGGCTGCTGAAAATTCAGCTTTGACATCACAGGAATAAATTACATTTAAAAATATATTAAAATAGAAAACCATAATTGTAACCATATTTACAATATTATTTACTTTTCGTCACATAAATGAGCATAACCAACTTCGTTTCAAAACATTGCCAAATTTTCAGACTCCAAACTTTTAAAGGGTAGTGTGTATATTTTAAAACCCATTTTGAGGTAAATCAATAATTAATTAATAAGTGTGATTTTAAAAAATTCAGTAATTTCCATTTATTTTAAAACAATCATTCAAATATTTTTTGAGAAAACATTATAAATTGAAGATAATTAATAATAACTCTATTGCTTTTCACAATAAATATTGGTCCAAAGCTTTTTTTCCCCCCCCTGGAAATTTACTTGGACCCCTAGCACCCCCTTCTGGCCTCCTGCCCGTCACCGGACCCCAGTTTCTAAACTTGTACTGAGTACACAGTCAAAAGACTTAGTTCAATAACATTAGATTATAAATGTATTTCTACTAGAATTCATGTGGGTATAAACATTACCTCCATTCTCCACTTTTCGCAGGACTATCGTGTATCTGTCTGTAGTGTACACCATCGGACAGGTGATCATGGCAATCAGTGCCATCCACGACATCACAGATGCAAACAGAGATGGTACACCTGACAACATGACCTTCCATACGTGAGTTACTGCCTGGGATATGCTGTTTCATTACATGATTATATTATTGTAAACATTACCCAAATAACCTATTGAATTAAAAGTAGAATGCTCTTTATTACTTATTATTTGGTGTGAATTTGAATCTCCTCTCTTTTATTTTAGTGCCATGTCCATGTTGGGACTCATCCTCATTGCTTTGGGAACTGGAGGTATTAAACCCTGCGTGGCAGCATTTGGAGGAGATCAGTTTGAAGAACATCAGGCATGTAGACCCTTATACACACACACACACACACATTTAACACACCCTATTAAAGAGGATGAACTGAATTCAAGCACAGCTGCACATTCTTGTGTGTGTAAATCAGCTGTTATCAGCTCAAGGCTAAGTCTCTGATATTGAGTGTTAGAGATGAGCAAATAGTGATTTTTAGGGCCTCCACCCACAAGGATATAAAGTCTAAAGGCCAATGGTGAAAGTGTGAAATGTGCATGTTTTAGGCTGAATGTTACAATGTGAGGAATGCTGATGTATCTATTATATGTCAGCATTCCTCATATTGTAACATTTGTATTTTTTTCACACAGACACACTTATATGCTTTCAGCCAGTAGAAACTGCTAAAATATTAAGCAGCACAACTGTTTTCAATACTGATAATAATACGAATTGTTTCTTAAAGGGATAGGTCACCCAAAAATGAAAATTACCCCATGATCTACTCACCCTGAACCTATCCTATGACTTGACTTTCTTCTTTCAGACGAATACAATCAGAGTCATATTAACAAATGTCCTGGCTCTTCCAAGCTTGAAGTGAAGGGGGGTCGAGATTTTGAAGCCCAAATAATGCATTCATCCATCATAAAAGTACTCCACACGGCTCCAGGGGTTAATAAAGGCCTCCTGAAGCGTTTTTGCAAGAAAAATATAAAAATGTATAAACTGTAATCTCTAGCTTCCACTAACTATCATACACACATTCATGAGAGAGTGGCTTAGGACGTAGTATATGATGTAGGATGTAGGCTGTATGGATATTTTTTTTACACAAATGCATCGCTTCGCTTTAGAAGGCCTTTATTAACCCCCCGGAGCCGTGTGGAGCACTTTTATGATGGATGGACGCACTTTTTTGTGCTTCAAAATCTTGGCAAAAAAGCTTGGACATTTTTTATGTAACTCCGATTGTATTCGTCTGAAAGAAGAAAGTCATATACACCTAGGATGGCTTGAGGGTGAGTAAATCATGGAGTAATTGTCATTTTTGGGGTGAACTGTCCCTTCATGCACCAAATCAGCAAATTAGAAAGATTTCTGAAGGATCATAAGACACTAAAGACTGGAAATTCAACTTTGCCATCACAGGAATAAACTAAAATCGATTAAAATTCAAGCCATTACTTTGAAATGTAATGTAATATTGTAATAAATTATAATAATTAAATAATTAAAAAGTAATAATAAAATTTTTTTTAAAAATGACTGACCCCAAACGTTTGAATGATAGTGTATTTAAATGATAGTACTAATTATTTTTATTTTATTTCAGGAAAAACAAAGAAGTTCTTTCTTTTCCATATTTTATCTGTCCATTAACGCTGGCAGTCTTCTCTCCACTCTCATCACACCCATCCTGAGAGGTGTGTATTTTGTTACAATCCGAATAGCATCTTTTACATTTGTTGTTAAATGCATGGTAGATTGGTAAATACACTTATGATCTTGTCTTTGTGTGTATTTGTTACGTTTTTCAGCTCAAGAGTGTGGTATCTACTCAAAGCAAAGTTGTTTCCCGCTGGCTTTTGGGGTCCCTGCAGCTCTCATGGTGGTTGCCCTCAGTAAGTTACAGCAGCTTTGGTCTACTTGTATTTATTTTGACATGTGCAATGCCTTTTATGACCACTCGATCGACTGAGGTTACTCTTCTCTCTGTAGTTGTGTTCATTGCAGGCCACAGCATGTACATTATGGAATCCCCCAAGGGCAACATCCTGCTGCGAGTCATGAAATGCATTGGAGTAAGAGCACCGAAAACATTAAGTTTTCTCTAAGAAATAATATTACGTTTTTGGAAAAATGGAGACATAAAATGAGACTCCTCAATTACAGTTCACTTTCCAATAGAAGACAGTGTAACTTGCATATTTGATAAATAATCAATAATCATATGTAATTGTTTTGGTGGGCAATTGATGTTGAAAAGACATGAATTTAAAATGTTGACACAGCATCTCGATCAAGTCTTGACTAGTGTTTGACATCAAATTGAGATCAAGGTGCCTGCTTGTCATGTGGGAAAGTCTAAATGCATGATTGCTGTCTTTTCTCTTCTACAGTTTGCAGTTAAGAACCGTTTCAATCACCGCAGTAAGCAACACCCCAAGAGAGAGCACTGGATGGACTGGGCGGAAGAGAAATATGATGTATGTTACATAAAGCATTGTGATTAAATGTTTTAAATACGCACAGCATGTGCCAATTAACTCTTCAGTGCAGTAAGATGTTCACACAGACATTCTGTCTTTTTACAGAAACTCCTGATCGCTCAGGTGAAGATGGTGTTGAAGGTTCTGTTCCTCTATATCCCTCTGCCAATGTTCTGGGCCTTATTTGACCAGCAGGTCGGTGTAAAAACACAATGATGCTACAAATGCCATAATCAAATATGCATTCTTGCACAAACACTCATCTGTTTTCTGGCTTGATGTTAAATGAGAGTTGTGTTGTCTTTCCAGGGCTCCCGTTGGACTCTTCAGGCCACCACTATGGATGGTAACTTTGTAAGTTAAAAAAAAAAGCTCATGCATTTCAACTTTTTAAAGAAAACTACAAAATGCACATATATCAGTCCAGTTATGTTGTCATATTTTATATGGTATATTCCTTCTTTCTTTCTCTCATCATAGGGAGCGTTTATAATTCAGCCAGATCAGATGCAGGTGAGACTGATTTATGCTACACGGTTTGATTTGTGTTTTCTATGGATATGAAATGATCAGGACAATCTGTGATTGTACATTGTAGTGTACATATAGTGCATGTGTGCTCATTATTTGTGTTCTGGTGCAGATTGTGAACCCCATGCTGATTGTGATAATGGTGCCGATAATGGACTCTGCAGTGTATCCACTTATCAAGAAGTGTGGTATAAACTTCACGTAAGCGCTGGATAATTTTATGGAATTTTCCTTTGTGATTATGAGACATGACATGTTATTTGACTGTGATTTTGTGTGTGTGGTGATTTCCAGGCCCCTGCGGAGGATGACTGTTGGTATGCTGCTGGCCGCGTTAGCATTTGTGGCTGCTGCTCTTTTGCAGATTCAAATTGACGTGAGTAACAGATACCTTGCAGTCTAGCAGATATGTTGCAATGACGTCTAAGAAACAAAACCTGATGCTTTATTTAGATTGAAGATTGTTATTGGTACAGCACGCTTATTGGCTTGATTTATGCCCTTAGCTTTCTGGTATAATAATCATCACAATGCATTTGATATACTGTACATTTTCAGCAAAGAAAATAAATTGTATGTTTCTGACATGCCTGTCTTGTAATCCAACAGCGAACAATCCCCGACTTCCCATCAAGCTCTCAAACCCAGGTGAAGTTCCTGAACTTGGGGAACACATCAGTGCCTGTTGTAGTGGGGGGGCAAGAACCGTTTGCTGTTCCTGGTTTTAATGTAAGTTCGCACAATGGCACATCAGACATAATCAAGCAGTTTTTGAAAGAGGTGGAAAACCAGAATTAAAAGAAAATAACATTATTGGATGTCTCTTAAATTATGGGCATTTTTGGCACTATGGACAACTCAGAAAATGTTACAATTGTACTAGTATTTATAAATTAACTACTATTTTGTGTAATAGTGTCATTCTGTGATGGAAATGATATTTAAAATATTTTTTGGAATAAAATAGCCTACTTTGTCTCTTGTGAAAAATCTTTACTTGGGACAAAATTGTTTATTATGGTGGACAGTACAACTTTGACACAGCAATAATGGAATACAAATTCTATAAATCATTTTCATAAAATAAATATTGAAATGGTTTATATTGATTTTATTTGAAAAGTAGCAAAAACAAAAAAAAATGTCAAGACAATTCATGAAAATTCAGCTTTGTCATCACAGAAATAAATTAATCACCTTAATTAATCATTTTAAAATATTAAAATATAAACGTTATTTTAAAATGTAGTGATATTTGACATTGTTATGGTTTTACTGTATTTTTGATCAAACAAATGCAGTCTTGGTGAGCAAAAGAGACTTTTTTCAAAAACTTTAAAAAATCTGACTGATTCTAACACTGACCTGACACTTTCTAACAGTTGTGCATTTTGGAAAGAAAACTGTTAATTTTCATAAGAATCAATCCCTGGGACATAAAAATACTTGTAGTTGAGGAAACATTATGCACATGTGCTGTATGTAAACGGTACATAATCATCTTTGATGTTGTTTTGCTCCCCCAGTCCTCTAATGAATATATGACACTGGACACTGAGAACGTTACAGTCTCTGCTGGAGGAAGAAACGCTACAGCTTATTTCCAGAAGGAAACAAGGCACACGGTTTTGATAAATGCTGATGGAATGCTACAGACTGTGAGTGCTGCATTAATTTTTTAAAATCTTGATATTTAATTCAATATCTTAAATAAATGTGCTGATTATTTTGGTAACATTAATGTCATGAGGATACATAACTGTAACGTTGAGTGTGTTCTGATTAATTGTTTCATTCACAGCTCAATGACATAACTGAGAAACCCAGTCAAGGCATGAATGCGATCAGGTTAGTGCATTTCTGAATTCTGAATTTTTTTTTATATTCTTTTCAAATTGAATTGCAAGAGATGTTTTGAAAATGGAATGCCTATTCAAATTCATTAACAGCAAATATATGTTGTAGGTTTGTGAATGGCTTTAGATCTCATCTGAACTTCACAATAAAGTCTGATAATCTGGGTCCCATCGCTCCCTTACAAGCATCAGGCTACCTCAGTGTTACCCACGGCAAGTATGTGTTTTGTTTTGTTACAAATATATAGCTATACATATACATGAAAGCTGTCGTACAGTTGTTTGTACAGATGAAAATACAGTGCAAACCCTTTGCTAGGCTGCTTTTCTACACTGATCTGATTTGATATCTCCCTTCCCAGAGCCAATTTTACTATTGTGAACAGAGAAGGACAGACGTGCCACTATATCCTGCAGCTGGGCTTCGGAAGCTCCTACACTGTCCTGATCCCAAGCACCTTTACTTTTGGAGAATCTGTAAGTCTTGTTTTTACAGTCACAGATAATACTATGAACACTATTAGGAATAGTTAGAACTAGAAATAGATCGTCCTATATGCTCATTTACTTGCCCCCATGTTTTTCCAAACCTGTATGCATTTTATTCCATCTGCAGAACTCAAAAGAATATATTTAAGTGTCTCAACTATTTTGAGCCATAGAATGGAAGTCATCTGTGTCCAGAACAACACTGGATACCACTGACTTTCATTGTTTTTTTTTTTCAAAATATCATCACTTGTGTTCCACAGAAGACAGTATGTTAAACAGGTTTGAACTGATATAAGGTTGAGTATATGGAAAGAATTTTCATTTTGGAAATATCCATTTAAACCAGTAGTTGTCATGCAGGGGCCCACTAGGGGGGCCTCAGCAAACTTATGAGATGGCATCAGGATGACTTAAATGAGTGTTATTATTAATAAAATTGATATTAATATTAATAAAATATTTCAACTTAATTTAAACATGCAAGATGTAAACTAAAGTCAAATAGAATGTTTTGCTTTTTACATTTTTGGACTCACAAAATGAATTGTGGATAAATATATCCTGGAGTCTTGGATCTTTTGGGATCACAAAATGAGTTGTGTTTAAATAATTTCATATAGCTAGTTTGTTGCCCTTCTCAAAAGTTGAAATCACAAATAATTCCATCTGAATGTGTGTGCAGTGTACCGAGAACATTAAAGCAATACAGGATATTGAACGGAACGGCATCCACATGGCCTGGCAGGTTATTCAGTACTTTTTGATGACCTGCGGAGAAGTGGTCTTCTCTGTCACCGGCCTGGACTTCTCCTATTCACAGGTATGGCGTGCTCTCTGGAACACGACATTCAGAAAAATTCTAATTAAAGGGATAGTTCACCCAAAAATGAAAAGTTGATGTTTATCTGCTTACCCCTAGGGCATCCAAGATGTAGGTGGCTTTGTTTCTTCAGTAGAACACAAACGAAGATTTTTAACTCAAACCGTTGCAGTCTGTCAGTCATATAATGGAAGTGAATGGGAATCACGGCTTTGAGAGTCAAAAAAACATACACAAACAAAACCAAATTAAACCCTGCGGCTCGTGACGATACATTGAGGTCTTAAGACACGAAACGATCTGTCTGTGCAAGAAACTGAACAGTATTTATATCGTTTTTTACCTCTGATCAGACCCCCTTATATTTTTCACTCTTTGTTATATTGCAGCCATTTGCTAAAATCATTTAAGTTAATTTTT